>NW_027279343.1:0-77905 GCF_046629955.1 Centroberyx affinis
CCTGGCTTTTATATTGAGTGTTTTTTTTTTTTTTTATATATACGGTAACACTTTACAATAAGGGTACATTAATTAAGATTAATTAACAGTTAACTAATGTGTCTGGTAATCATTTACTAATGGTGTTCATGTTAACTAAGGTATTAATTTATACATTATTTAATAGTCATCTTTAAAAACTATTAAATAATGTATAAATTAATACCTTGGTTAACATGAACACCATTAGTAAATTACACATTAGTTAACTGTTAATTAAGGTTAGTTAATGCTTATCAAGCATTAAACTAGCCCTTAACTTAGTGTACCCTTATTGTAAAGTGTTACCAAATATACAAATGGTTTTCAAGGGATTTCACAAACTCAGGGATCATGAAACTTACTCAGCACGTAAAGATCGGTGTACATTCTCAATCACAAGTAAAAAAAACATGAAAATACCTCAAATTGGAGGAATGAGTTTTTCATCCAACCATAATTTTCATAACACAGCTGTTGAAAACCAGAGAGAGTAAAACTGTGACGAGGTGCCTTAACAAATGCTTTACCCAAGGCTCAAAGATCAAAATAATTACAGCTGCATATTATTTGATAATGGCATGATAAGACTTTATTGCTGTGTGTGTTGTCTGCACAGGAACGTCTCTGACCAGATAAGACACATGATAGACACGTTCAAATCATATCCAGTAAGTCACAGGGTTTATTATTCTGCTTCACATTTCACATTTTGTCTGATCAGTAAAGTCTTTTTTTTTTTCATCAAACTGAGCAGAGTTTCTTCTTCTCAGGGTCTGAACTTCCAGCAGGACTGGAAGCTCGTGACGGTGCTGATCGGCATGAACGACATCTGTGATTACTGCAAAGACAAGGTGAGGAGAGTTCAGTGTCTCTTTGATGTCCAGTATGTTGTTCTGAAAACTCTGAATTTGTTGTATCCACTTCTACAGTATGGCTGGGCGATAATTCAATATCATCGTTTATCGTCTTTCAGTGGAATCATTTGGTGATGACATGGTGATTTTGGGAAATCAGGACACAAAATTCTGCTGTCTGAACTCATTATAACAAGCAAATTTTATTTAAAAACTCTAAAATGAGGTATGAAACATTTTAAGGAATATTATTTGGAAATGTCAGTTTTGTTTGACACCTAACATCAATGGGATGAACATTAACTTGATTATTTAACATGGGATTTTGTATACGTGAGCCATATCATGATATATATCGATATCGGAAAAAAATCCTTACAATTATCGTGATATTGATTTTAATCATATCACCCAGACCTATCCTGTTCTATCCAATGGAAGTGTTTCAGTCCAAAATAAGAGTGACCATTTGAAAAAAATTATTGCTGGTGTGAATGTAAAATACATCATGGGTTAGGGTTTGACTGATAAGGGATTTTGAAGGACTGATATCAATAATTTTAGACTGAAGTTACCGATAGCCGATATTTTATGGCTATATCTTAAAATTTGGCCATTTTCATGCAAAAAAATTTACAAGTATTCAGTGTTTACCCCCAGAGTCAGGGTGCAATTGAATGAATAGCCTTGAAAGTACTTAGACTTTTTCACTAAAATGCAGCATTTAAATTCATCAATATGCCCCACTCCTCTCATCATGAGTAAAACATTAAGCCTCTGATGCTTAATTCTGACCGTTGTCATGTCTTACCCCAAAACATTGCAATTTTGAGTCCTTGAATTTCACCAAACAAGACCATGAAAGTCAATGAGTGAGTAAAAAAATTTTGTGTGAGTGTGTGAAACCTGTTCATCGTGTTTTGGAATGAAACCCTTCAGTTTAATTGCAGTTTCCACTCCTCCTTTTCACCTCATTAAAACTCTCTCTCTTCCTAAACCGTCCAGACTCTCTTCTCCCCCGACAACTTCATCCACCACATGACTGAGGCGCTCGACCTGATGATGAACGAGGTGAGATTTGGGAAACTTTCATAACTCAGCTGAAGATAAGGTCATATTTAAAAAAAAATATGGAAAAACTACAAAAGTACTACAAATTGTAGTACGTTTTAAAGTTTCAAAGTTGCAAAATGACATCACAGATTTGATCCTATAAATTTTAGAGAAATTTAAGGATAAACTTCTGGTAATGATGTTTATTCCCAGACAACTGATATGTAGTATTTTGGAAAGGAACTCTTTGATTCTATTGTATTTACCACAACAATAAAAGCAGCTTGGTGGCTTGCTAACTGCTCTGTCTGTTGGTTTCCAGATCCCCAGGATGATTGTGAATGTGGTTCAGATTCTTCCCATGAAGCCGCTGAGAGAAGTTCAGAAACCCGGCCTGGGCTGTCAGCTTCAGAGGTTTGTCACCTGTCCACTTTCCTCTGCATGTTTTCTACCTGTTGGATCGAACCTTAGGCCCAAAGTGAAGCAGCAGTATCTGCTTTTTGTGTGTTTTAAAAGTAAAATGTGAGGACTAGGGTTTAGCTTATGCTGTTAAATGATATGCAGTACCAACAATAAGTGGATCGTTCAGACAGATAAACTTTCTTAGATACATTTTCTTAGTTTCGTTACTCATGCAGTTACTGCCCTTAAGACACTGAAGCCTGAAGTGATTTGACCTGTGGTGAAATGTGACCATGTACAGTGTGTGTGGCAGAGGGATTTACAAAGTAACAAATTCTTAATTATACAGTATGAAATATGGTAATTGATGTAGTTTACCTTAACTGGTAACACTTTACAATAAGGGTACATTAATTAAGGGTTAGTTAACCCAAGTAGTAGTCATCTTTATAAACTATTAAATAATGTATAAATTATTACTTTAGTTAACATGAACACCATTAGTAAATTATTACCAGACACATTAGTTAACTGTTAATTAAGGGTTTGTTAATGCTTATTAAGCATTAACTAACCCTTATTAAGCATTAACTAATCCTTAATTAATGTACCCTTATTGTAAAGTGTTACCAATTAACTAAAATACCGTGGGTGTCGTATATATCCACTGTGTTTTGACAGGATCTGAAACTGATCTTAGTTCAGCACTCACTAAGAAACTCAATATGTATGGATCAATATATCTTTTATCAGCATCTATTGAGATTACAAACCAAAACTGAGTTGATAATCTGCCAATTTGACGATGTAATAATCTGATGATTTGTTAATCTTCTCCCAGGAGATTCTGCTCTTGTCTGGTTCTACCTGAAGAAAACTCCACCGAACTGGAGGAGCTGGTGGAGATGAACGTTGAATTCCAGGTGTGTGTGTGTGTGTGTGTGTGTGTGTGTGTTTGTTTGACTGAGTGAAACACTGTTTGTTTGTGAATGCATTTGTGTGTACGTGTTTGTTGATGTCAGGAAAAACTGACAACAACATGATGTATTACGTTAGTCTGCAGCAGTTTGTCTCTGAGCTGTTTTTAATGTATTTTTGAAAACAATGGGAGCCGAACCTGCAGTAAACATCTAGTGAAGAGCTAATCTACCATCATGCAGAATACTGGAACAATAATACCGCTCTGTCATTGGCTTTTTTGGTGATATTATGGTCACTTGATGCTGTGGGGCAGAGAAAATCTTACTTTATTGCCCCTTTAACTCTTTCCTTCATTTCCCTTCATGTTGATAGAGGAGACTAGTGAAGCTTCTGCACAGCGATCGTTTCTTCAAAGAGGACTTTGCTGTGGTTCTGCAGCCCTACTTAACATACGCAGGACCACCGAGGCTCTCTGTAAGTCACACACACACACACACACACACACACTCACACACACACACACGCACACACACACACACACTGACACACTCGAGCTCTGGCCCCATGTTGTTCTTCTCTCTGTAAAACACTGTGCTTTGCTGATAAATTTTCATTCAGAGTCTATATTTAGTAGAGCAAACCTGCATTAATTATTTTTCTGTGCAAGGACTTAATTGTTTTAACATTTAACTACTAACTGAAATATCTGCAGCTTTCAAAATAACACACTTTCTGCACAAACCGGTGTAGTTAGATTTTCAACATCACAAACGGAAATTATTTTAAATTATATTTAAGCCCTTTGATTGACAACTTGTTGGCCCTCTCTTAGTCCACAAAATCCATCTGTCTTTCTAATGTTCATGCACATAGTTGACTATTGAATGTTGAATGTATAGAGTGATATATAGTGTCAGTATGTATGTGAATCTCTGTAATTGGTCAATATGTTTCTGCACCAATGTGACAATGCATGGGACAAAATCAAATACGTTCATTATACTTGTTGTCGATTAATGCGATTCTGATTCAAAAGAAGATATCAAAAGTCTGGTCTACAAAAACAACCAGGAGCCTTGGTGTGGCTTGATTTCCCTCCTTTAGTTATTTATTCCAGAGTTAAATATCTTTTGTGGTTTGATTCTGACGTTTGTCTAATTTCCTCTGAACTTCAGAACGGGTCGCTCGACTTGAGTTTCTTCGCGGCCGACTGCTTCCACTTCACCATTAAGGGACATGAGGAGCTGGCAAAGGGACTGTGGAACAACATGGTGAATTCCTAATCATAGTTTCACACTGTACTCTCAAATAGAGTGTGGATTTATCGACAGTTCAGTCTTATCAGGCCTTGTGTTTGAATTTCTAAGGTCTGATAGACCCGAATGTCAATAAATTCATAATCCTTGCGTAAGCAGAGTGGGTGAGTCTGTTTCTAAGTGAAAAACACCCTTCTACCTCTCTCCTTAGCTGTTATTTTTAATCTCTTCTTCTAGCACTTCTCTCTTACATGTTTATTCTCTGGTCAAAGGGAACTGTAGCTCTGACCCTTGACCTCCTTGCTACTGGTTGCTTGTAATGTTTGTGATCCAGGAGCTGAAGCTTATCCTACTGTTTTACTCACAAGATAAAGACATCAGTTAAAATGTAAATGCAAGACTCTGTTTCTTGTATTTTCTCCAAGGCACCAACATATCAAGACTGCTGGATATGCATAAAGGCTTTGCAGTCATGTCACAAATTTCTCAGCAGCCACATCTGGCTCCATCATGAGGTCCAGTGGAGAACTGGCTGTGTGCAAAAAATATCTAAATATATAACAACCAGGCTAGAAACAGAGAGCCAGCTGAGTCAGCTTGTTGTGGTGTGGCTGTAGATCCATTCAGTAACGTTCTCAGTAAAAGCGAATAGTGTGAGAAGGTGGATTTGTTTCCAAATGTAGGTTACTGTGACACAGTAAACTGTCTTGTCTTTAGCCCTAGTCTCTGCTCCAAAACATGAAGAGTTGTAGCTTGAGAAGAGTCAGCTCAGTTAACCTGAACAAACTGGGAAAAATATGGAATTTTAAAATGGAAACCGTGTAGGAACCCTGCCAATCATCTCACATATTCTGATATTTGTCGCTGTGAAGTCTTCATCTATACAGTGATATGACCTAGTTAGCAGGGGCAAGATGTCTATCTGCGTAAATCATATTGAACACCAGACAAAATCTTCGAAACAAATCAAGGTCTGGAAAAAGTATGGAATTTTTTAATTGAAAATGTGTAGGAACCCTGTAGCTAACTAGCCAGCAAACACACTGATGTTAATGTGAACATGCTAACGCTAGCTGCTACTAGATACGTTAGCTAGTGTGCTAATCAGATGTGTTAACAACAAGACAGTGATGGTTAGCTGACCAGATACTATGGTTAGCTAGCTAACAAGCTGACATTATCTAAACACTAAATCAATCAGATGGATCAGTGATGAAATGATCAGTTCAGTCAGAAACAGCACAGATATGTTCAGACGGACAAGTTGTAGTTTAGAAACAAAATCAGCTGTAACAGCCACAGTTGTGTAAGAGCTTTGCACCTCCAATATGGCCGCCAGAGAGTGAGTTATGTCACCTGATGCTCTCTGTTCTACATCAACACAACACTGTACACATCAGACTATGCATCTGTGTAGAGTGTTGAGTTTCTGACTCAAGATGTTTCCTCAGTTCCAGCCGGAGGGAGAGAAAGAGATGATAGAGACTTTCTCAGAGCCGGTAAAACTCATCTGCCCACCCAAGGTACGAGCTGACTGACATGTTGAGGATTTTGATGTGAAATGGATTGAGTTTAATTGAACTGAATTGAGTTGGAATGTATTTTCCTTCATTATTCTAGGAGCATCCGTTCATCTACACCAGGCCCAGACCTGTGTCTTCTGCACCGGCACTGAAACATCTCTCCATGACTCTAATGCTACCTCTGTCTGTGTTGGTCCTGTTTAATCCTCTATAGGACAACAGACATAGGCTATACACTGGGTGCTTTGGATAAAAGTGTTCAGCCATATGTATTATGTTATATTGATTGATAATATGAGCGGGCTGTAAATTACTTTATAAATTTTGGAATTGAAACGTTACAAAACAATCATAAGTAGTTGTGTATAACTCTCATCACAAATCCTCAGAGACTAATGATTGCATCTTCAATTACCAAAACAAAATTATTATTATTTTTTTTTATCAATATGGTGATCAATATATACTGTGTCCGTTATAGTGATGTGTATATTCTGTGATTAAAATATTTTTTAAAAATTCTACATGTATTTACTGACCCATTTGTTTTCTTTTGTTTTTCATGAGGAAATTAAAGGATGATATTTCAACTTCTTGAACTACTGGCCGCTGTTCTTATATGTTAGTCCATTGGTTACTTAAAGCTTCATGTAGCCTATCATGCATTCTCAAAATATTTTTTTTCTCATGACTCAAGATATCTGGAAGGTCAATCAAGCAAAATGTACACAGCTTCCATGCTATTAAACTAGAAACGTGGATCATTATTTTCACCCTACTTTACTTTTTGGCAAGATACTGACACCCAACAAAGCCAGTCGCTTCTAGGTACCAGTTTCTTCAGAATAACTGAATCTTCCTGCGGTCTGTCTGTTGCTCTTGACTCTCAAACATCTTTTAATAGTCTTTCTTGTACAATTCTGTGATTGGCATAAATTCTAGATAACTAACTGAACAAACTGAAATGTGGGGAGCGTTAAATCCCCCCTAGAGGACCCCTACTTTGAGAACCACTGCTCTGAACAATAATGTACTAGTATGTATTATTGTAGTCTATATGTGTGGATGGGGGTCTGTAGTTATCATGAATGATAACTCATCAGTAAAACATAATTTGTCATTGGTTGATAACTACTCATTAAAACAGAATTCATCATTGGAGGATAATTCATCATTAAAATACATTGTCACTTGTTGATAATTCATAATACATAATCTATCACTGACTGTTGATCCATCAACATGGTTGTTAAATCATCATTGGTTAATAATTCATCATTAAACAATTTGATTATTAGCTGATAATTCACAGTTGCAACATAAATCATCTTTGGTTGATCATTCATCATTAAAACATAATTAAAGTAGAGCATCATCCAACAGTTTTCTCCTGATTTGAATGGAAGTCTATGCAGCAGTAAAGGGCCACGTCAGTTTCCAATAACGAGCACTTACCAATAATGATCAATACTATCGGTTGTGCAGTGGCGCGTGGCGGCCACCAGAGGCAGCAGAGTCACTGTTTACAGCTCGAGACCAGCAGGCTCCACGAGCTGTTACTTTCTCTGTCAAGTAGCTAGCGTGGAGTTGAAATCAGGGTTGAGAGGAGGTCGCTGTAGTTAGTTATTAAAAAGTTACCGAAAGTCGCTGCTGAACCAGATTTGTGTCTGCCGTGTACATGGTGACTAACTCCATGCTTTGAGGTAACTACTTGTTGATATGATACAGCCGAGCAGGGAGGCGAAAAATAACATTTAGCTCGGCTCGCTGGTTGGCTCTAGCTTGCTGACTTCTGCATGGTAGCTAGCTAGCTAACGTTAGCTGCAGGAGCTACTTGGCTAGCTGGCTAGCGAGGTCCAGTCCAAAAGTTGTTTACCTCAAGTTGTGGTTGTTGTCACCGCTGTACTTTTCAGTATTTTTTCTGGGATTAGAGTAAATACCAAAATTCACACTGGATTTAACATTGCGTGTGGTTAGGAAACTAGCAGGATGTCCACCGAGGTTGAGTGTAAGGTTGACTCAGGTTTGACAGCGACCAGCTCCACTGGGGGAGAGGAGAACCAAAACAAGTCCGAAGAGGCTCCGCTGCAGAAACCAGACAGAGAACAAGGAGAACAGGGCCAGAAAAAGACGGAAAAACAACATCTAGATGGGCAAAACACCGAGGTAGCGAAGAGCCCGATGGACCTGCACAAGAAATGCAAAGAAAACGACAAAGAAAACGACCAAAATGCTCAAAGCAGCAACGTTGACTCGGCTGAAACGGTGAAGCGAAAAGTTGTTGAAGCGCCGCCGCCGAAAGTAAACCCGTGGACGAAGAGAACCACGGGCAGGGTGTCCAACAACACTATCAACTCCAGCTCCCAAGAGAAAGGTATGGGAGTTTGAGTTAGATATTGTTGCGACTAAACCACACAATATGGTTACAGCATGTTACAGCAGCAGTCTGCCCACTGACACTGCACCACTTTCCCGTATGTTACAGCATTTGAGCGTGGTGTTGCACGACTTTTGACAGCTTTACTATCCAGAAAGTCGCATTAATCTGGGTGCACAGTTTGTGAAGTTTGTCTTTGGGCTTAATTGCGTTGAATGAAGTGCATAAACGCAAATGTCAGCAGAGTCAAAGGTGTTGATGGTGGCATATTGCCCCCATCCCCCTCTGCTCGGATTGCTCTGGAGCACCACGTGTTGATTGCTGACAACTGCTACTTCTTTAGCCTGTAGCTACCAGCAGCTAGCTTTCTCACTGCTTTCCCACATTGGAAACACCAGAATCCGAGTACCAAGCTCGTGTCTGGGTAAACACAGCACAAGGGAAGCAAAATCTGCAAAAATCAGCTTTGAGTTTACTGCTGGGCTCACTCACTGTGAGCTAGACAGCCAGCTAACTCCTGCTGCTCTAGAGACACGTTTTGTGTGTCCAATGGCCTCGCTGCCTGCAATTCCTCCCACCAGCCACTTCTTCACTGTCAGTAGTAAAGCACAAGTCTATGAACGAGGTGGCTGGACAGGTGTCAAAGTTAATGGTTTAAATTTATGAAACCAACAACAGCCAACATTGCCTTGTAGCATTTAATGATAGACTACATATCCAATATTTTAGGTTATTATCCTATTTTAGCTAGGGCCACGTTTTATCTGGTTATTGATCTGGCAGATGGCACTGAAACAAGAAAATGGCTTTATTTAAATCCACATTTCAAATTCGGCCTATTCGACCTGTCTTGTGTTTGTGTGTCGCAGAGTGGAGACAGAGTGAGAAGGCTATATTTGAAGTGTGTGGCTCTAGCGAGTGCACAGGCATCGTTTTACAGCGTTACTGTACAGCCACTGATGTGGGTGTATGTCTGTAGACGAGTGCGGCCTACACCCATTCATGCAGAAGCCTGGGCCCTGTGTCTCTTATCAAGCCGACCATCCTCTGTGGAGCGATAGGGACTGTCAAACCCCAGTGTGCCACTCCCAGGCTATGGGAGCAGCTGGCTGTAGTAACGCCGCCACATACCGCCGCTGGCTGTACAAAAAACACCCTGAACTAGTTCAGTAGCTAAGCCTGGGGTGCTGGTGGGGGAGGGAGAATATTTATGCATACTGTATTGACATAAATTCCTAATGCTGCACAAAGACAACATAGCATGCAAGTGTGGAAGACTTGACTTTTTAATCCAGTAGTGAGCGAGCTTCTGGGCCAAGAACTTGCTTATTGGTGTTCTGACTAGTAGGATTAATACCTCGGATTTAGGTTTGTTTCATGATGCTACGTTCATATATTGACTCTATATCCACAGATCAACAAAACCCTCTGAAAGTCGTCCGCGCCAGCAAGCCCAGGATGAGAAAATCCAGCAAGGTAATGGGCTTTTTTTTTTTTTAAATGCTTCCAAAGCTACTGGGGTCAAGCTTTTAGAAATTGCAGAAGCACGAGAATAACACCAGGCCCAGCTGTCAAAATATTCTTGATGGTGGGTTTAGTGTTATTAGTTTGTTTCTGTAATTAAGTTAGACATGGATTAGCCCTGTTTCAACTTTGACATTAAATAAAATACATGTACGTGTTGCCGGTTTGGTGTATTATTTAATATCTCTGCTAATTTGTGAAGTTGTTCTGTTTAATAGAGCTTTTAGTCAAAACAAGTCACATGTGATAAGGGATGGTTGTGTTGGAGCATTGCCTCTCTCTCATTTGCAAATTAACCAAAATATTTGGCTCCCAAGATCACATGTTCATATTTTGCCGGTGTAACTTTGGTTGGCTGCTGGCACTTGACGCAGGATGGGAAAGTAACACCTGCCGCCAGCCAAATGTTGGTTTGGTTGAAGCTGTGGCTGGTAATTTTGTTTACTTTCCCAACCACTTTTCCCACAGTGATTCCTTTAAGTTTCATCTTTATTACAAAAATGTCTGAATGTAGATATTGGCAGCTCTTAAATGGTTTGCTCACACTATCTGTGAATGAACACAACCAACTGAATTCAAATAATTCTGATGATTTTGAAGTGGGGAAGTGATGTTGTCATCTTAAGTGAGGACAGCAGGAAACAAATTTGCCAGTCACTGTATCTGTTCTGTGGGTTTTTCATGCTAATGTATTGTATATAAGTATGTCTAAGGTTACACTTGCCATTTCAATACAGTTTTTCTCATCCGATCACATCAGGAAAAACTAACTTGACCCTCCCAAATTGAATTTTGCCTGCATTTAAATCTGACGACCCAGAATGCATCCTGGTGACACTTCATGATCAATTCAAGTCAAAATAAAATGTCAGAAGTGACAAGTTACACTAAGGCTGCACGATACTGACAGTCGTACTGTGATTTTAATTGCTGCGTTTTGCAATTGCTGCAGCTTTTGTCTACATAATTTATTTTCAGTCCCTGACAAAATATCGAAAATAGATCAGGTGGGGCCAGGTAAGATGGTCATGCTTAAGATTTACTTAGTTGGAGAATAATGAAATATTTTTTCTGACTTGCAGTTTGCATACAATTGTTAGTTTCAACCAAGCAGTCTGATTAGCCAGGGATGTTTTACAATCATGTTGTTGATTCTTGTAATTAATTTGCTCTTGTGGTAAACAGAGAGCTAGTTGGTAATCTTTCTTGTTTTCTCCTGTTTTACTACTGAGAAGAAACCGTTTCAGTCAGTATGCTGCATTGGATAAAGGCCAATAATTCCTTTAAGGATTTACCGCTATTCCATCACTGTTATAACCCAAATTACAGTAAAGAAGTTGCCCCTCAGGTATTATTGCTTTAGTAGAACACCTAGTTTAGGAGGCCGTGTGATTAAAACGTAATGTGCTTTGGAAATGGCAGCAGTTTATATTGTAATTTTGACTTTTCTTCCCTTTCTACTGAGCAGCCCTAAGTGTAACCACAGTCCGAGTCTCCAACCTTGATCTCCTATCAGGCAGTCCAAATTTACAACATTTACACTGGCGGAAAGTGACTCGGCTGTAGCCTGGGGCTGTTTATCATTGTTGTTTACACTGTCTCTGCAGACAGAACGCTGACCTCCTTTTTTTTTTTTTACCTGCTGTTTTCTACCAGAAGGGCACTTAACCTGTCCAGGCAATGTGAAAATGCAAGCGGTGAATGAATGAATGAGTCGAGGGGAAAAGGCATCGACTCCGCCTGGAAACCGCTGAGCCTGTTGAAATGTTGAGGGAAATGTTTTGGTTTCTAATGCCGCTGTTTCTTTCTGTCTCTTACAGTCAAGTGATTTCAGTGACATCACAAACTGGCCCACACCTGGTGAACTGGCCAAAGAGGTATGGTTGGATGTGTGTGTGTGTGGGTGTGTGCGGGTGGCTGTGTGTGTGTATGTGTGTGTAGGTGTCGGGGCAGGTGTGTAGGTTGGGCTCACCCCTTTTAAAAGCAACAATCAACCAGCAAACGCATTGTACTTGTTGTGTGAGTGCCCCATTTACTGACCTGACTGGTTAGATTACAGAAGAGCTTTTATGATTTTGCTCACTAGATGGAGCACTTAACTTCCTGCCACTACTTTAGGTCTGACACACCATAGAGAGAGTGGAAGGCCTCATCATGAAAAGTGATTTAGTACAAATCATTGAAAGGGCCTTTGTTAAATCTTATGTGGTATTATTATCACGTAATATTAACTATGTAACTTGTTTTGTCAAAGCGTTTTACTGAACAAATGAACTTAAAGACTATTAACTGTGTCCTTGTGTAAGTTTGTAACACCAAGGACCACAGTGGAAATAAGTCTTTGGCGTTTTGTTTTGTGTTTGATAATTTTGAGATGCATGTGTGCGTGTAACATGTTTTTAAAAATTGGCAAATGAACCAAAAGCTGGTCATTGACGAATTCACATGAATTGGACAGTTAAGAACCGATGGAAGTTCAGTTTTTCCGGAAGCTTATTGGTGTTTCGGTCCCAGTCGCCTTGAAAATCCATGAAAGCTTGAATTTGAGAAAAAAATAAGGCCTCAGAAGTTTTGGAAATGAGTGGATGGCCTTGAAACTACTTGATTTTCTTATTAAATTACAGCACTAAAAAAAAAAGTGTTGATTGAGTAGCAGTTTCAAAATGAATAATTTCTTCACTTGATAAGATCATGAATAATAAATGTCTAATTCTGGCCAATGTCATATCTTATACCAAAACATGCCAATTTGAGTCCTTCAATTTCACCAAACAAAACCTTGAAAAACATTGAAACATCCTTAAATTTTATGTCCAAGTGAGTGTGGGAACTCTGAAGCGGGGACGGTACCTAATTCGGCACTGGTTCTCAATACCCAAGTGGTTTTACAGAGCAACAAAGGGCACAACAAATACAAGTACAAACAAGTAACACAAAAAGTAATCCTTACAAAGCCAAATTATCCTTATTCATCCTGTTAAAGAATAAAGAAAAGGAGGTCAAAACTGTTCCCTCTGTGCCAGCAACAGCAGAACGTCCTCAACACCGACGGGAAGAAGCCTCCCTCCTCGCGCAGAGAGAAGGAGAGGAAGATGGAGCGGGTGGAGAAGAAAGCGGAGAGCAACCACGATGGCGGCGAGAGCAAAGAGAACCAGGAAGCTCAGCAGGACCCGCTGGCCGAGCTGCCCAAGGACGGGGAGGCCGAGGCGGGACCGGACTCCAAGAGCCCCGGCCTGAAGAAGAGGGGAGGTGAGAGTGAGTGACGTTCTCTACTGAGTGAAGCATGCTCAACTGCATCCTTTACATAATGAAGATTGATTGATTGATTGATCGGTAAATAATGGCTGCAGCCCTCATTGTGTTTGATTAATGCAGATTCATATCTTTGATTGTTGCACAGAGGGAGCATGCGGATATCCGTATTGATCATGGGTTGAAATTAGGGCTGGGCCATATGGTTGAAATCAATATCACAATAATCATTTTTTTCAATATCAATATACAGTACATCACAATATGGCTCACATATGAAAATCATGTTAAATAATCAAATTAATGTTCATCCCATTGAACCAAATGGTAATGTTAAGTGTGATGCCAAACAAAACATTTTTACATAATTTTTTACCTTTTTTAAAATATAATTAGCTTGTTATCATAAGTTTAGACTGCAGAATTGTGCATCACGATATCCCATAATTACCATATCTTCACCACATGATTCCACTGAAAGACGATAAATAATAAATATATTGAATTATCGCCCAGCCCTAGTTGAATTTGCTGATTGGTGCATGTTCTGTGGCCCCTGCTGTGATAACCTCACATGTTGCAGCACTCCCCCAATTCACTCTCACCTATTTAGACGTGGAAACAAGGTGACAGAGACATGAAAAGCACCACAGTGACTGTAAGCTGCTATAAGTGACATGCCACCATCTAAACCAGAGAAGAAGTGAAGAGTTTTGTTCCAAAATGGGTCGGCCACAGACACTTAGTCCACTACAGCAGGGTTCCCACAGGCCTTGAATGTGAATTGGTGAAAAGTAAAATTAGGCATAAAAAGTTTATGAACATGAATGGATGTGTGTTGATATACCAGCAGTTTTAAAATCAATAATTTCACCAGGATTTCTTCATTTTACAAGATCATGGTTAATAAATGAGGCCTCTATGATGTCAAAATATGCCAGTTTTGAATCCTTAAATTTTGCCAAACAATACGGATGGGACGATATGCTTATCTCACGATACGTTTCGATACGGGGTTCACGATTCGATACAACCACGATACGATGTGATAAATAAAAGTTCAATGACATCAAAGTCTGATTGTAAACAACAAGTGAAAATAATATAATTTGGATGGAGAGCTTGTGGAACTGTGATGGTCAAGCGTCTCATTTGTGATTACTACAGCAGAATAAAGTGGAGCTAATATCGCGATTTGTTTTTCTGCCCCACGATACGCATTGTCACATTTTCGCATTTGCATATTCAATTTTTATCGTCCCATCCCTAACAACCAAAACCTTTTAAAGTCATACAAAAGACATAGCATTTGATGTCAGAGTGTGGGAACCCTGCTATAGTGAGAGAGTTATATTTACTTTTTATTTAGGTGCCAACGGATCCTCTTTTATTTTAGAGACTAAATTATGAACTTTAGGTAATGACTTCATTTGTTCCAAAATGGATTCAAAGCGTTTCGGAGTAGAACTCTTCAAGTGCTGTTTTCGGTCGCTAGGTAACAAACGTAAGTGGGTTTCTCTGCCGCTGGAGGAAGCGTCCCGGGACGGCGGCGCCGAGACGCCAGGCGGGGGGCGAACGCGCTCGGACGCAGAGCCCAACCAAGAGTCACCTGACCCCACGTCGCCCAATCACACGCTCCATAATAGCAGGGCGCATGATAGCAGCAGGAGTAAGTTGCCAGTAGCTTCCTGTTTATGTGTTCCCGCCTTCCATCTGTCCTGCCGCTCTGCTTCTTCACGCAGGCTTGTTCTTGGTGTTTGCTCTCCAACTCTGTGGTGTCTCCTAACGTTTGCTTTCCACATTTCCCTACTACCATCTATCTTTTCATCATGTGAAAGCTTTTTTTATGCTGTGGTTGATTTCTTTTTTCCATACTAAAATATTGCAATATAAAATAATGGGATTTGTATTAACTTGTCAAGATCAAACTTACAATTTTGATTAATCGATTAATCATTTAGTCTATAAAATGTAAAAAAATAAGAACAAATGCCCATCAGAACCCAAAGCAATTCTTAAAATTGCTTACTTAGTCTGACCAGCAGCCAAAACCCCCCAAATTATTCATTTTATAATGATACGAACCAGAGAAAAGCAATCTTGGCATTTGAGAAGCTGTAACCAGCAAATGTTTTGTATTTTTACTGATAAAAGACTAAAACGATTAATCGATTATCAAAATTATAATCAATTAATTTTCTGCCAATCGACTAATCAATTAATCGACTAATCGTTTCAGCACTATTCAGTGCTATTCACCAAATTATTTTCCCCCGGGATAACTTCTAAAAATAGTTTGCTTGCTTCAAGTTTCCTCAGGTCTCATGCCTCTTTACATCTTTGGAACCAGAGCCAAGCCAAAGGTCTGTGTGCCCTCCGAAGGGCCACAGACCTTTGGTTGGGAACCACTGCGGTACTCGGATAACTGTAAGATTTTACCCAAAGCTTACGTGTGCTCTTGTCAACAGGCTGGAGAAGAGAGCCGCGGGATTATGGGGACGATTCTGCCAGCGTCCGGAGTGACGGGGGAAGTGTTCGTGGAGGACTGCGGGGCCGAGGGAAAGGGCGCGGCCGCGGGAGAGGTCGCGGGCGAGGTAACGACAAAACTAAATATCTGTAGCTGGTGGATTCCAAAACAGCCATTTTACTGATTTTACCAACCATACTGCCTCTGGGAATAGAAAAGAGACTGGTTGGTTCGCTGCCACAGTGGCTGGCAGAATAGGCTTAACTTTCCAGTCGCAGACAAAATTAACAAACAATTGTACAATTGTTAATTTCTCTCCCTGTTTGAAATATTCACCACAGATTGTTTGAACTACAAATTGCTTTCTTTGAATGTATAATTTCTTAGATCTGGTATTAATTCCTTGCAGGAAAGTTTTGAACAATGTGTTTACTTTAGCAGACCTCAAGGTTTTGTGAAGGCTGATTTGTGGTTGTGCGTTGAGGTGTTGCTGTAGGTGTTTGCGATGCCGCCATAGTTTACGTGCACCTCCCCAAAATGTAACTGTGTAGGGTGACGCAAGACCCCAAAGAACTGTGATTGGCCCATTTGAGTTGCTTTGTATTTCCTCCTACCTGTAGGCTATCTGGTTGATTTTTTAATTTGTATGACACCTCATCCCCGAATTATAAATATTACCAGATTTCACTGAATTCTTGCCGAGAAATATGAGTTTCAGAGAATGTAAACGCAACTACTTCTATTGTTATTACTTCCGTGCTAACAAAGCACAACACTACCACCTAGCACTGCGGTGGTCTACGCACACAATCACCACCGCAGAACCATAAATGCTCATGACACCGTAGCTACCCATGGTGTAGCAACAGCAACACTTTGACGCAGAACCATAAATCAGGCTTGAGAAGGTAAGAAAGAAGCTGGGTTCGAGCTTAAGTTTGTTTGTTTTCCCTTCGCTTGCTTCACTAGAAAAGAAAATTTCGATCATGGTTCCTGCTCTGCTGTAATGCAGACAAACTAGGGCAGGCGAATGAATGTTGGAGCGTGTAGCTGGTGTTAATTTCCCTCTCTTTCTCATTTGTTTGCTCCCGTTTCTCCTCCTTGCTCAGGTCGCTACGATTACTCTCAGAGCTTCCGGGACTCCCAGTCCTCAGACGGCTCCGGTGTTCAGGCCCCCGCAGAGTTCGGCACCAACATGGTTTACTACTACGACGACGGCAGCAAGGTCCAGATGTACACAGTGGACGAAAAGCTTCTCAAGGAATACATCAAACGCCAAATGTGAGGGTTTTGCCATTATTTATTCTTTATTAACCCAGTAGGCTGCAGTGCATTTCCGTTGATACACCAGGTCCTCCACTACAGTCCTTTAAGGCCAGTGAACAAAAAAACAATCAACCCCAAAAGCAACCAAAACATCTCTTTTACAGCATATTCACACTCACTCTGTACTTAGAAGTCTATATTTAATTTTCAGTTTATCCATGACCTGACAACTTTCTCTATTTATTTTGCACTACTCTACACAGCAGGAAGTGCTAAAGCAACAGCCAAGTCGGCATCAAATCCTGCCAAATTACAAGAAATGCATGACAAACTAAATGATAAAACACTTTGTACTCAACACCACAGGTTGCCCCATAGAAGAGACGATCAGATTAGATTAGAGCGGTTTACTGCATGAATTTGCAAACTGACTTTCTTGAAACTACTATAACTCCTCAACGCTTTAAGATAACGAAGTTCATATTAATACCACCCATGTATTATGTGCTTCTTGTTTTTTTTTTCCTTCTTGTTTTCTGTTTTTGTTTTTTTGAGAGTGTCCATTGGCACTATAGTGAAGCAATTGGCAAGGTTTTGGTCAGAATTGATCGGTATGCTGGAAAAAGAAGGGAGAAAGGTTCCGGGTTAAAAATGGGCGGAGTCTTTCTTTAACCACCAACAGCACAAGACAGTGTGGTTGAACTGGGCAGCTGCAGGTGTAAAGGTGTCTAACTGAATGAATGTAAAGCAGAGTGTTGCAGAAAAAGAGCATGCATGCTCAGCAAATCTCCCCTGGTTAAGTAAAGGTATATTGAATAAAGCATTGCCAATGTATTGATCCATGTAGCTCTGGTTTTGCTGGTTCCAGAGGTGGAGATTTTTTTTGGTGTGCTGTGTTCTGTAGTAGAAGATCAGAGTTGTTTTTCTGGCAGACTGTCCTGCAGGGGGCAGCCTTTCTACTGTGTGTGTGTGAATGACAGCCTTGGCCTCATTGCAGAAGCAGACTCCGAATAGTGGTTGGTGAGGTGTATTACTAAAAATAGTCTCAGTGCCTTGGAGGGGGGAGAGAATGAATTATCTGCAGGCCTGAGCAAGGAAATGAAAAGGACTGAGAGTGTTTGGGGGGGGGGGATAATGGGGAGGTGGGAGAGAGAGAGAGAGAGAGAGAGGTAAGAAGGAAGGAGAGGGGGTATGGAAGGGTTAGTAGGAGAGAGGAGGGGAAAGAGAGGCGATATGAGGAGGTGGGGGGGGGAGAGAGAGAGAGAGAGAGAGAGGGGATATATGGGGAGTTAGAAGGAGGGTGGGGGTATGAGGAGGGAGCAAAGGGAGACATTCTTGTCTTCTCCTCTCTCGTCTCCTTCAGCGTTATTCAGGCTGCTCACCCAGCCGTCTTAACTCCACATGAACCAACCGCTCCCCACTGCCTCTGGGCTGAGGCAGGGTTGGTCTTACGTGTGTGTGTGTGTGTGTGTGTGTGTGTGTGTGTGTGTGTGTGTACGCTCCCACGTACGCCATGGTGACTTTTAAGCGGTGTGACAAGCAATGGAGAGAGTGCTTTGTTTTTTTTTGTTTAGAGATTTGGGACATTTTTTGATCTCTTTGTAATAGTTAGAGATTCTTCACTTAATAAGAGTTATTACAGAAGCACCTGAAGTTATAATCTGAGACATGTTCATATAAATAAAATGTCTGTTCTGCTACTCTCTATCACCGATTACTATAACACAACCTAAACAACCTATAACCTACATCCAGTTGATGAAAGCTTTTCCATTGTCTGTTCTAAACAGCCGGTGTCAGCCGGGAAAAATCCTCTGGTCGGTCGGTAGTGATGGAAAATTTATGGAATTTACGAAACTGTGTAGTAACAATCACACAACTGCGAAGGAACTAGAGGTCCAATTATCAAAATTATAATCGATTAATTTTCTGTCAATTAATCAACTAATTTTATTTAATTATACAGATTTGGCTCCTCAGCCTCTTGGTCTGCTATTGGACTTTGCGCTTACTGTATATACCAAAATTTGGCTTTCCTCTCACCTTTTATGTAACATTGTATGCTGTTTGCCTGCAACTTTTATGCTTTCTTGATGCTGCCATCTTGGCCATGTCTACCTTGGAAAATAGATTAATGTTCTCAATGGGCCTACCCGTTAAATAAATTGAAAACCTAGGTTTTGATTGACGTTAAATGACACCACCCCTATAATCTTTCCTCCTTTATCTCCAGTGAGTACTACTTCAGCCTCCACAACCTGGAGCGAGACTTCTTCCTGAGGAGGAAGATGGACGCCCAGGGCTTCCTGCCCATCTCCCTCATCGCCAGCTTCCACAGAGTGCAGGCCCTCACCACCGACATCAGCCTCATCATGGAGGTAAGCAGCTCATCAACAAAGTGACATTTTTCAGTCTAAAACGCTGTCTATGTATCCATTTTGGGGCAGTCTTGCAACCAGAAATTCATCAGTCAATGTTTAAAAACCATAGATGATAATATCCTCAAAAGTATTACTTTTTTGTACGGAAAGGACTCTCAATGTTGTGTGTTGATTTGATAAAGCAGCATTGAAAACCCATGAGAAAGCTGGATCTTTGCAGCTTTAATGATAGTGAATGTGACCGAAAGATATTCTAATATCAGGGTTCCTAAACAGTTACAGAAAAGTGTGGAAAATACATTTGGTAATATTCAATTCTTTGAGTTTAGGAGTTGCACAAAAATGTTCACTCAATACCAATTAATTCATGTACTCAATCAGTAGGATTTGACAATGTAAATGAATAATAAAATCAATTTGAAGTTTGTTTAAATTATTATAGCTCTCTGTTGTGGTCAAGAAAATGAGATGATAAAATAACATGTTTTCATCACACTAATCTGTTACCAAATATGAAATTGATCAACGATCTGTTTTTTTTAATACTGTCGTTTTAGGAATTTGAAAGCAGATATACTTGCAGAGATAGAGTCACAAAATTCAGTGTTTTTTGGAATGTGTCAATGGGGAAATGCATTGGAGCTTTGTGTCAGCCTTTGTGTTGTAAATCCTCCTCAGGCTCTGAAGAAGAGCACAGAGGTGGAGCTGGTGGAGGAGAAGGTTCGCTGTAAAGTCGACCCGGAGCGCTGGCCCATCCCCGCCCCCCCCACCGTGGGTTCCCCCCGGACCGACTTCTCCCAGCTCATCCACTGTCCGGAGTTCATCCCGGGACAAGCCTTCACCTCCATGAACGCCGGTTAGTCATCAAGAGAATACCCTGTTTTTTTTAAAGTGAAGATATTGTTTCATTTTGACCACTTTTTTGACTCTTTTTAATCCTCCAATCAGCCATGAGGAAATAATAATATGCCAACGTTTCTTAACAACAGGTTATGAACTAAATGAGAAAAATCGTGTGACTGAGGTTAAGATATGATGAACTTTATTGATCCCTGAGGGGAATTGGCTCATTACAGCGGCAAAGAACAGGTGTAGGTTGAAGAGTAAGAAAAGTAATGAAGGATATAAATCAAAATAAAATAAAAGGTGCAGCACAGTGTTTTGTGCTCTGTAATTTTATGCAGCTGTGGTGCTTGGGGGGGGGGGATAATTATAGTTTTGTCCCATATCTGTTCCTGTTTTGGTCTAAGTTGTGTTTCAAGTTGAGGTTGTAGTGCTAAAAGTGTTTTGTAATCACAGTAAAATCAGTACTTCTAAAACATTTGGACTACACTTTAGTTTTAGATGATGGTTAGCCTGAATTACAATGCTAATTTTAATTTCACATTTTCTCTAAATGAATACAGAGGAAACACTGGTGGAGCATGTTTCAGATGCTCATACAATGTTAATACTAATTGCTATTGTCATTTATTATTGTCATTTGTGGGCTGAACAGAAGTACCAGTGCCCCATTTTGGGACCTGCGCCGTAGTTTATATACCGTTCTGTGTAGTCGTCTGTATAGATCAGTTTCTAACCGTTCCCTGTCTGATGTGGCAGGACTTCCGGTTTCATCGCCTGTAAAGGAAACACCGCCTGAGTCTGCTGAGGACTCAGCCGAGTCCCGCTCCTCCACCCAGGAGTCCGACCCATCGACAGACGCCTCCAAAGACCCCCCCGCCCCCCAGCCCGACCCCGACGCCTGGATCCAGGTGGAGAAACGCCATCGCCAGCCCTCCGGCAAGGCCAAGGTACTGGATAGTGGGCAGGGACACGAATTTGGCTACGGTGGCTAGTGGTGTCCAAAATTCACCAGGTGCTTCGACTGTTTAGCAGCTACAAACCTAAATGGTCGATGGTTGTTCTCAAATGGTATTTGCAAATAATTCTTTGTGTTTGTTTTCATGTTCTGTGAACCATTTGGGTACAGCGAGTGCCAAAATGTTTAGAGAGTAGGGTTGCAAAATTCCAGGAATTTTCAAAGTTGGAAACTTTTCATGGGAATTAACGGGAATTTATGGGAATAAACGGGAATAAACCAGGAATTTACTAAATTGAAGGTATGCTCTTAATAGGGAACTTAAATATAGTTGGGGAAAATATATTTTAGCATAATCCTGACTAAAACAACCAGATATCATGCAAGTACAGTTGAATATCTATGCTATTCCTCAATCACATGCACACATAGCACACTGCTTACTGCAGGGCTATTGAGGCCACGCCCCCTACATGCAACTCAACATTCATGTTTTTGTTCTTCAATGAAAGAATTGATTGTTCAATAAAATATTTAACACTTGATAAAGTTCTACTTACAAATAAATCAGTTTTAATTGTATTATTTTGGATGGATGTCTGCTTATAACAAAACAAATATTTATGCTTGGATATGATACCTTTCCATTAAATTACCCTCAATTCCCAGTTAATTCCCATAAATTCCCATTAATTCCCATAAATTCCCATAAATTCCCATAATTCCCATGGAAAGTTTCCAATTTGGAATATTTCCAAAATTCCCCAGCTTAACTTCCCATGGAAATTACCAGAAACTTTCCGGAAATTTACCGGAAATTTTCCACCCCTTTGCAACCCTATTAGAGAGTAGAGCTGCACATGGCTAAAATGATAATGCTGATTATTTTCGTAGTGATTACAACTAGGGCTGGGCGATATGGTTGAAATAAATATGATAAACATTTTTCTCGATATCAATATATATCACGATATGGTTCATGTATGCAAAATCACGTTAAATAATCAAATTAATGTTCATCTCATTGAACCGAATGGTAATGTTAGGTGTGATGTCAAACAAAACAGAAATATTCAAATAATATTCCTACCATAGCTCATTTTATCAGAGTTTTTAAGTAAAATTTGCTCATCATCATCAATTTAGACAGCAGAAATGTGTGTCACGATATTAAAATATCTTCATATCATCACGATATGATTCCACTGAAAGACGATAAACGATAATATTGAATCATCGCCCAGCTCTAATTACAACTAGTTATGATGATTATTGGATTTTTGATTTGAGGAACAAAATAATTTATTGCACTTTTTGCATCTCAGCATCAACATTTAACCTGTTTTCACCTACAGCTGGCGTCCTAAGTGAAGTTAAACATTCACTATTTTTGACACAACTGGTTATAAGAAAATCATCTTTCATATCTCATATTTTCACACTTTCATATTTTCATGTCTCCATTCTTTTGCTGTTTTTCCATCCTCATTTCATCTCTGTCTGTCCGTCTTCCTCTGTGTTTTCGTTGTTCCCTCCCATTTTTTTCTTTTTCTCCTGTTGTTCCCTCCGCCTCTCGGCCGGCAGCACGTCAGTGATGATGTGTGTGTTGTCGGCTCCTCTCCTCCCCCAGCGCCCCAATCTGACTGCCCCCCCCCTGCAGTTGAGTACTTTCTTCTCTCACTCGCCCACCACAGCCTCTTCCTCCCCTTCCTCTTCCCCATGCTTCTCGCTTATTTCATGCTTGTATTTCATGCGTATTTCCATTCTTCATACTTTCTTACCTCCGTATTTACCTTCATTTACGATTACACACACACAAAAAAGAATATACAAAAGAATACACACATAAGTTTTTGGGAGATTTGAACACTGACACCAAAATCACTACTGTTGCAGCTTTTCAAGATGTTCAACCACTTGCTAAAAAATCTCTCCTCCTTATAATTAAAAACGTATTATTTCATCAACCAATCTCATATTCTTCTTGCTTATTCCTGTGTAGAGCTGCAACGATTAATTGATTAATCGATTATGTGTGTGTTGTCGGCTCCTCTCCTCCCCCAGCGCCCCAATCTGACTCGATTTGAGTAATTTTTTAAGAAAAATAAGTCAAAATTTTCTGATTCCAGCCTCTTAAATGTGAATATTTTCTGATTTCTTTACTCCTCTGTGACAGTAAACTGAATATCTTTGGGTTGTGGACAAAACAAGACATTTGAGGACGTCATCTTGGGCTTTGGGAAACACTGATCCACATTTTTCACCATTTTCTGACAGTTTATAGACCAAACAACTAATCGATTAATCGAGAAAATAATCAACAGATTAATCGACAATGAAAATAATCGTTAGTTGCAGCCCTATTCCTGTGTTAACGGCCGTACGTTCGCCTCTGTCACTCAGGAGCGCGGCGAGTTGGCGCCGCTCAGCCTCCAGGCGCCGCCGCAGGCCGAGCCCGACCAGGAGGAGCTGGACTTCCTGTTCGACGAGGAAATGGAGCAGATGGCGCCCAGGAAGAACAGGTTCACCGACTGGTCCGACGACGACGACTCGGACTACGAGCTGGACGACCACGACGTCAACAAGATCCTCATCGTCACGCAGACCCCTCCCCACCTCCGCAAGCACCCCGGCGGCGACAGGACGGGCAACCACGAGTCCCGCGCCAGGATCACCGCCGACCTGGCCAAGGCCATCAACGACGGGCTGTATTACTACGAGCAGGACCTGTGGACGGGCGAGGAGCAGGCCGAGTGCAGCAAGGTGAGGCGGAGGTTCGAGAAATGGTCTGGGTATCAAAAAGCAAAACTTAATTTGTGGGCATCAGAACGTGGTGAAAAGCTTCAAATTTTGGATTGTTACAATGGGATCTTATGGCATTTTTACTGAGAAAATCAATTAAATATGGCCTGATTCTATTTAGAATAGCAAACGTATTCAAATGTTACACAGAAAGTAATTTACTCATTTAAGCATAGTAAAATGTGCTTCCATTAAATAGAAGAATGCATCAGAAAATACTCTTCTAGAATCACTAACAGAAGCGGTATTATAAGTGAAATATTTCCGCCGATACCCACCTATAATTGCGTGTAATTTAGTTGTTTTTTGACTTTTTGCCATTCAGAGACCCATTACTTGATGTCTGAGTGACAGACAAATCTTCCTTGCTCTCAGAAAACATAACTTACTAAACCAACTTGGGTCAAATAGTATTTGCATACTTTTTATGGGTGCTTTTTAAGGCTGAACAATTAATCGAAATTTTATAGAAATCGCAATGTGGCCTACTGCAATTTTCAAATCGCAGGAGGTGCAATATTTGTTAAAGGCGAAATGTGTGTCAAAATACAATTTTAAATGAAATATTGTGGTGCTGCAGAGATGTCCTGGCCTACACATCATATTCTACAGACTTAAGAAAACATCTTTGTTTGGTACAGATCCCTGCAAAAATCACACCATAATCATTGTAATACGTTTTTCAATGAAAATGAGAATAATGATGTAAAAATTATCATTCCCTCTAATATCGCAAATCATATCGCAATTGCAATATCAGTCAAAATAATCGCAATTAGATATTTTTTCAAAATCTTTCAGCCCTAGTGCTTTTAGCCCATTTGCCAGATGGGTGACAATTTCAATTGACAATTGGAATTGCACCAGTGTGGTAAACCTGACCCATCTGGTACTCTAAGCATGTTTTAACCAAATGGTACGATTCTGTTGAAAGTGCTGTTTGACCCAAGTCTGTTAGAAGAAGAAGTAGAGGAGAGCACCAAAGGTAGCGAAGGGTAAACTACAGGTAATTTGTATGCAGCCGTGTGTTTCCCGTCAGGTCTGAACACGCCGGCTCCTCCATTACGCTGCCGTTCACATTCACACAGGATCCTCATGAGTCACGTTCACTGCAGAGGGACTTATGGGCCGTTTCCCCGTCAGACACTTCAGTCTCATCTCTTAAGTTACTGCAGTCTTCTTAGTTAGACCTTATGGTACTTTTGACTAATAATAGTTTGTACTGTCATACTGACTTGCGTCCCAAGGCTTCATCAAACCAAGTTGGGCATTAGGTCTTCACAAGACATTTAACACTTTAGGCATTTAGCCGCAACTCTTGTCCAGAGATACAATTAGTGCCACATTAGAAAGCTTATATTCCTGTGAGCAAATACTCCTGTCATCATGATTAGCAATCGTGATCACTATATCGCTTGCTTTTCTGTCAGATCAATTCCTCGAATGCTTGTGTATGATCTCTATAGGCAAAGAAACCCGAGCCAGAGAGAATTTTTTTTCTCTCCCCTACTATTTCCTAGGGCCCTGTGCTATTTTGGCTGTTTGTTGTTACTTATAGTTTGTAGTAGCAGTGTGTGAACAGAGGAGCTAATGTTAGTGTCCAGCTGTCCTACAGTCAGTAAGCCAGACCACACTGCAGGCTTGTGAGCCTTGGCTGCGTTCCATTCCAAAAAATGTGTTCACTTCCACAAACCCTGTCTTTCCTTGAATCAGCCGCTTTGTTACCACCTGTGTTTTTTTTTATTATTATTATTATTTTTTAATATTTATTTTACCCAGGGAAGGTTTCAGCTCTGGCCTGCTTCACTATCATTGAAATAAGACGTTAACACGCGAGAGCTGCCCAGTACAAACACAGTCTTCCACTGGCTGCTGACACAACTATCAGATCTGTTAAGAGAAGGGAATGAGGATACAAGCTAGTGGAAAAATTTCACGGACTAAAATGTAGGTGAAACCCCGGTGTATCTGCTGTTTGGGCGTCAGAAGCCGAGCCAAGCCCCCGCTACAGCTCAGACCCAGGACTCTTGACATGAACACGTAGTGACAGAGCTGTTAGACCACATAGATACTGCCAAAAATAGGCCACTATTTAGCGCCCAGTATACGAGCCCAGTCCTCCGAACTACATGTGTGTGGCACAGCTGCCGCCAGAGTTGACCCTCTTTTTTGGATGGCTGCCTCGTCTGTAGACACTGTGTGCTGGAACATCATAGGAACACAGAACAGATAAATCAGGGTTCACACAGGTCTTTAAAATCCTTTAGGGTTTGTGAAATTGATGAAAATCAGATAAGGCATTGAAGGTTTTTTGAAAATGAATGGATGGCCTTGAAAGCGCTTGATTTCTTTATTAAAATTTTGTAAAATATAGCAATATGCCTCAGCTCTTTGTGCCTCTCTCCATCCTGGGATCGACACTTCACATCCTGAGGAAAACCCTGTTATGAATATTCTTTACTTGACAATATCATGACTAAAAAATGAGGCTTCTATGATATCTGTTTTCGACCAAAGCCATGTCTTACCCCCAGAACGTGGCAATTTTGAGTCCTTGAGTTTATTTCAACAAACAAGACGTACGAAGGTAATTTGAAAAGTCTTTGGATTTGAAGGCCAAGTGAGTGTGGGAACCCTGACAGATAGGTAGTCATGTTTTAGGACACAGGTACAGACATTAACGTTTTACTGTAGAACCAAATAAGCATAATTTATAACACAAAACTGACTGTCTCTCAACCAGCCACCAAACCATTACTTGTAATATCTGACGGTTTAAAAGAGAGCAAAAAACCTAAATTTGAAATATTTCCTTTTCGGGGGATGGGAACAATAGGAGCAGCATTAGTTCAGCAAGTATGCGGTGAAATTTGAAAAGTGGGACTACAAGTTTAATCCACCAACAGGCTCACACAAGTCATCTGTACACATGGAGTGTATCACATATCAGGAACAACTCGTACTTTTTCTAAGACCAGCTGAAAGCTACGATCCCCTATTGAATTCGCCTATTAAATCCACCTCAGTTATGGAGGGGAGGAGACGGCTTGTAGAAGAGTTTTGATGCCTAGAATTAAATTACGAGTAATAGTATTACTGATATAGTGATACTGAATCTTTCTATTTTTTACACCCCAACCTAAAGCTTTTTACCCATGTGGCTTATGCTGTGAGACACTATAAACAGAGAGTGTTAGCTGATTCTGCAGAGGAGTAATTGGGGTGGAAAAAGGTCTTGGTGCTGTGGCTTTCACCCTCGCTCTTCTTACTGCCTTGTAGAAGAGTCTCTGCCTCTTGTTTACTGCCTGTTTTCTGCTTGGGGTTCAGGGACTGCAGGAGGAAAATGGGAGCGAGAGAAACAGCCATGTGTTGTTGACCTTTGATAGACAGCAGTGAGTTAGTTCAGCAGCAGGTCGGGGATCTGGGACTCTCACACCCTGCCACCTCATCCAGCGGTCAAAAGCTCAGGACAATAAAAAAAAAAAAACACGAGTCAAAGATCAAGACATGCATGTTCTCATTCAGCGTTAATGTCAGCTTCATTTATTGCATGTGTCAGTGTGGTAATCAACATTCTCTACTTATCAATATCACGATACGCATAAGGATTTTTTTCTATATCGATATACAGTACATCCCAATATGGCTCACTCATAATCAAATTCATGTTCATCCCATTGAACCGAATGGTAATATTGGGTGTGATTGTCGAGCAAAGCTGAGATTTTCAAATAGTATTCCTTTAAAATGTTTCACACCTCATTTTGTCAGTTTTTACATATAATTAGCTTGTTATCATCAGTTTAGAGAGCAGAATTGTTTGTCACAATATCTCAAAATCACCATATCATGACGATATGACTCCACTGAAAGACGATAAACGATGATATTGAATAATCGCCGAGCTCTAGTTTTGATCCCACTAGTGTCACTCTTAATAGAATTGTTTGCCCACTGAAGATACTTCATATGAAAGAAAGTAAAGAAAGTGGAAGAAATGAAAGAAAGTCATCCAATTGCCGACTTGTATCTGGTCTTTAGTTTTTGCTTGGTCAGCTCCCGCTCTGCTCAAAGGTCGTCAGTCGCGTCTCTGCAGGTGGGAAATGTCGCGCCTGAGTACATACACCGAGGTCACCTGCAGTTTTGTTTTTTTTGTTTTTTCTCTCCTCTCTCCTTCGGACGTTGACGTGTACAGTTCAAAGTACGCCCGCCTGGATTCTCGTCACATCTGCTGTTTGTCACACATGCCTGCATGGCTTCAGGCTCTGGCATGCTGGCTGCTTTTTCCATCCATGTACAACTGTGTTTTATCAGTGTAAACAGGCTCTAACTAGGGCTGATATATTACAGCGCTGTGAAAAACGTTTGTACGCCCCCTTCAGTGTTTTTTTTTTTTGGGGCTACAGAATGATTTTAAAATGAAATTACTTGTCGTTTCTTTGTCCGAGACCTATACAATGTTTTCTATTACACGTAATGAGAAAATTCAATATTTTTTGTATGCAGTTAGAAAATTCAAATAAATGAAAAATAGGCTGTGCAAAAGTAAATGCACTCCTTCAGCTGGACCCCAATGCCTCCTTATGGGGGGGCATTGGGGTCCAGGTCTTCTTCATGTTTCAAAGAAAAAAATACATAAAAATAAATACATAAAAATAAATACATTTAAACGCACAGTATGTAATTTCTGCCGCTAGGGGTCTCTCAGTCAAAACAATAACAAAAAACATTGTTTGATGACGTTGTGAGGTAGTGTGGGATCATGGGAGGTTTTTTTTTACGGGGACAGCTTCGGCGACAGAACGCAGCAAACAAATGCAGCAAATCAATAATCGTGATCAATCACGAGTGAGCGATTAAAAAAACAATAGAATGAAAAAAACAACAGAGCGGCTAGAGCGGCTAGCTAGCTAGTGGGCCGACTTCCTTCCTCACTCTCTGACGGATCATCTGGTGTTTCCCGTGTTTCCCCGGAAGTTAGGGGGTAAAGGGGATATGACGCCATGACAGGAAGTTAGGGGGTAAAGGGGATATGACGCCATGACAGGCGACCAAATGAAACGCACCGTTACCTTGAATAAAATTACGGATTTCTCTCAACTCAAAAAAATATATAACATAGGTCTAGTCGTTTTTAGATATTTTAATGCGGAAATGTTACATATTATACCTTTAAAAGATTCATATGGATGCACTTTCACTGCAGTTTGTCCCGTCCAATATCTGAGAAGATAAACTCCAGTGACATTAGTTAAATTACATTTGAGGAATTCAGTGCCAGTTGGTTGGCCAATGTTGCGTTCTTTACAATCAGTTACCCGTCTCGTCTGTGCCTTGCTGTTGTTCTCCTGACTCATTTTGACTTGACCTGTATGTTCTGTGTTTTCCAGCAGGAGGTGGAGAACTTTAAGAAGCTGAATGTGATCAGTAAAGATGAGTTCGACACCCTCACCCCCAAAGTGCCTGTTGACCCAAACCAGGAAGTCCCGCCTCCTCCCATGCCAGGTTGGTTCATGTCACTTTCACACAAGCTGACCAGCCTCTCTGGATCTAATACATTATTTTTTTTATATAATATTTATATTTAGACTTTTTTTACACAAACATTACTCCTCCTGTTCTTGTGTCCCTTCATGACATTGTTATCTTGTTTCTATTATTGGCTTTTGTTTTCATTTTAACCATGTTTGTGAAACACTTGAGTTATATTGATGTATGAAATGTGCTACAAATTAAATTTGAATTGATTCAACTTAGACCTGGGAAAACTTAAGTGCCTGAAACTCGGTAATTTGTCCTGCAGTAGAGATATACTGTCAGATTTCAAAGTCTAGAAAGGCATTAAGGGCTCAGCAGGATGAGGTGTGCACCATGTAATCATAATAGTGTGGTTCAGTAGAAAACGATTTAGTATTGTGTATATACAGCTTCATGTTTTTTGTTTTTTACCCGTGTCTGTTCTCAGTGGACGGTGAAGTGTCAGAAATGGCCCACTCTCTGCCCAAAACGGTCCCAGAATCCCCCAGTGCTCACGAGCCCCGGACCCCGCACACCCCCAGGACCCCGCGCACCCCCGGGCGCCAGGACCCCAACAAGACGCCCCGCTTCTACCCCGTCATGAAGGAGAGCGGCACCATCGATGGGAAGGTGAGCACCCTCTCTACTCTACTCTCTCTCTCTCTATACATATATATATATATATATATGGCAGAGAAAGTGAGTGACACCCTTTTATACCTGACTAGTAACCTGGGAAATGTGTGGGTCACCTGGGGAAGTCGACCCCCCAAAACGACCATGGTGGAATTGAATGAATATTAAGCTTGGTGTTGCTGAAAAAGCACATGGAGCTCAGTCAACCTTCACTGGATAAAAAAGTTTTTCTTTTTTTCCAATTTGGCCTAAAAGGATAAAGCCCGGGCTTTGAATGACTCAAAATTCAGATGAAAAAAGAAAATGTAACTTCTGATGTGTTAAAGTATAACAGTCCTGCTCCAGGCCTGAGAGGTGTGTGTGTGTGTGTGTGTGTGTGTGTGTGTGTGTGTATGTATGAAATGCCTTTATTTAGAGCGCATCGAGAAATTAAAAACAACCAGCATGTTCTCATTACTTCCTTGAACTTTCTCCAGCCATTGAGCAACTCTGGAGATCGTTGAGCAACTGTGGAGATCGTTTGAAAGCCTGATATGCAGAATATGCAGCATGAGCAATTCTCTTGGATCATTCAAATTAAGATACTGACACAGTTTTTTATTGTTAGACTACAGTTGATCCATGTCTGTGAAATCGGCCCAGGATGCTGGAAGCACATGGCCTTTCATGCAGGAAAATCGCTGTATCGTCCGCTAAGCAACCGTTCAAGTAAACAGTGATTTCTAGTTTAAAGCTTAAAACTAAATGCTTCTGTCTTTGTTGAGAGTCCAGTGTGGTTTCTGAGTTTTGCTGAGGTGGCAGCAACAAGAGAGTCGGCAGCACAAGTCTTCCACTGTAGCTGGTTCATTGTTTTTTTTACGTCTATAGTTATTATTATTATTATTAACAATGGAGTCCAGACACCAACCTGTTTGCGTTCCACCCAGTTGTTTATTTATTGTAGCGTGACAGTTTTCCCTCTCGATGCACATCGTTGTACTAAACATTGTATTCGCTTTTGCATACACGCTTTAATATGCGGCTACATTAGAGGCAGACAATGCTCGCCTGTTACTTGTTTTGCATGTTTTTTCTTATGTGTGTATGAGTGTGTTTTTTCTTGTGTGTGTAGACCAGGATCAAATAATAGCATTTGCAAATATTTCTTGGCGTTTGTTTTAACCTGCTCTGAGTGCAAGGAGGGTGGAGTTTATAGCGTCAGGAGATTTCCGATGACGTCAGGCAAGTGGTCGACCCAGAAAAGTAGATTTAATTGACTTTGAAATACCATCTCGACTTTGAAATACCGTCCTGTAATTGTCTTAAGTATCTAGTGTCCTATGTGGCTGACTCCACCCATATGACTGTTGGCAAAACAAACCATGAGAAGAACTTGAAAGAACCATTTAGTATGTTGATGAAACAATATAAGTGGCCAAGAACATCCTGTAACTAAAAGGTTACAGGTTTGAGCCCCACAACAGCCCATATGTGTCCGTCAACACCCACAAGTCCTGCCATTGTCCTTGTCCTTGTAAATTGCTGTGTATTAGTATAAATGTAAATGTAATAGATCGATTGTTGTGTTTTTCTGTGCCAGACGCCCAGGAAGAAGAAGACCCGCCACAGTTCGAACCCTCCCCAGGAGTCCCACATCGGCTGGGTGATGGACTCCCGCGAACACCGGCCCCGCTCTGCATCCATCAGGTCCTACTGCTAGTTTGATTAAAGCTACAGGCTACGCTTTAGTTCATGTTTCAATTATAGATTTGTAACAGATAAACTCAAAAATGTAAATCACTGAATGGTTGCCACCTCCCTTCTTTCACTCTACCAGACATTTTCCATCCCTCTTGTCTTGTTGCAGTTCTTCTACATTGTTGTCCTCCATCCACCTCTTTGCCCTTCCATTTTTATAAAGCACTTTTACCAAAACAATTTTGTCATAAAACTCTTTGCACGGCAACAAAGGGCATTAATACATTTAAAAAAATAAAAGAAACAAATCTAAGGTATAAGGCTAAGATTTATATATGCTTGTGCAGGTGTGACTTTCTAGGCAAGGCGAGTTTATTTCATACACAAAGGCAATTCAAAGTGCTTTACATAAGGTATATAAGACATTTGATAAGAAATACAGAATAAAATAAATAAAAAAAAAACAAATAAAAACAGCTAAAGTTTATAAGAAGAGAGAATAAATACAGAATTAAAATGCATGAAAAGAATAAATGTCAAGTTGCATAGGCAGTGCAGAACAGAAAGTTTGAAGCCTAGTTTCAGTTTAGTTTTTCTGCCTCTTCACCCAAACTCATCCTCCTCCTCCTCCTCCTCCTCCCCCTTTCATCGTCCCACAGCAGCTCCAACGCCTCTCCGTCAGAGGGAGCCCCGCTGACGGGGAGTTACGGCTGCACCCCCCAGTCGCTGCCCAAGTTCTGGCACCCATCCCACGAGCTGCTGAGGGACAACGGCTTCACTCAGCAGGGATACCACAAGTACCGCCGACGGTGCCTGAACGGTACGGAGGCGACTCGGATTCACACCCAGACACTTCAGACACACACACACACACACACACACACACACACACACACACACACACACACACACACACACACAGACTTTACAATAGGACTACAAATGTCTGATAAGTTTGTGTAATATAATTGTGCAATGAAGTCGTCACTGGAACATAAGGCCAATTTAGGTTAGGAGGTAAAATAAAAGTGTACACCTGAACTAATAATTAACTAATAATTGCAATGTACTGATGCCTGATGGATTTTGCGTACTTAATATCCATTTTGATGTACATACATATATATATGTATATTAGCTGGTATAAATTATTACCCTATTCTGTATATGAAGAGTTTATTTCCATAATATTACCTATCCATACCTACCCAAACTGCATCATTCAAGACTTGTAAAATAGAGGTGGATCCACTCTGTTAGTGTTCATTTTGTCAGCCAAAAGTTGTTTTTATTTCATCAGTCATTTTGCAAGAGTATGTGTCACTTTTTTTTTCAAATGGTGAGTATCTGCTTTTGAAACTCCTCGTATATTGAAAGAGTGGAGGTGGTTGATGAGTCAGATTATGTTTTGCAGAGAGGAAACGGTTGGGGATCGGCCAGTCTCAGGAGATGAACACTCTGTTCAGGTTCTGGTCCTTCTTCCTGAGGGACAACTTCAACAGGAAGATGTATGAGGAGTTCAAACAGTGTGCTGTGGAAGACGCCAAAGACAATTACAGGTAAGGAGGGAATGGAGCTGCCGTTTAAATACTGAGGTCCGGATTCACAGGGGATGAGGGCGACCTGCACATTGTTTTGTGCCACAGGTGCTCGAGTTGAGAGCGCAGATTCTCAAATTTATACAAATGAAGTTCTGGCACCAATGAGCCCTTGAAGCAAGCAAATAGACCCTCCATCATGGATCAGATCATGGAAGCTCTGTAAGGGTGTGCTGCCATTTGTTTTACTCCCCCTTTCTCTCCTGTTTTTGGTCAGTCAGGGTGTTTAGAATTGTACTTTTTGTTTGACTCAGTTTAGCTATTTTTGTTTCTAGGCATTTTGGGAATTTTGTGTATTGTTTTGGCCTGGGCCACCCTGAAGCCTACAAAAGCTTCCCTGACCCACTGAACGAGCCAATGGTAAAATAAATTATCTTTTTGTTCACTTTATCACTGTGTTGCTCCCTTTCTCCTGAACTTAGTTTATGTTACCCCCTTAGCACCCTAGACGGCATTTAGGGGTCGTAACAATCAATTGCAAGCACAAATAGTTTCAGCTGTAGGACTAATCCACCGAGGCTGCACTCCTGCGCCCTAAAGCGCCTTTATAATTGGAGCGTTCTCCGCTCTGACCCGAGTCTCTGGGATAGAAAACCTCCTCATCTGACTGTGAAAGATGCCTGTCTGTGTCTTGTAACCATTCTTTGCATAAAGTCTTCATGTCACCTTTCAATGGGTCTTAACATGCACTAAAATCATTATTGCTCTCAATTCAAATTCAAATTATATTTACATATACAGTATATATGCATGCCCATAACAGGTGCAAAGAGGCTTTATTGACCAGAGCTATTAGGCAGCTTTCCACACTGCGCCTTGCACACAGTTAGTGAGCAGCATGGCTTCCTGATTTGGTCATTTTGGTGATACAGCGCACACTCTCGTCCCTGCGGAAACCTTCAGTGAATCTGGGCCTCTGTGTTTTTAACAGTTAAATTATTTATTCTGTTGTATTCTATTCTTTGACCCTCACTCTCCTTACTGTTGGTTGCTTGTAGGGTTAGCGATATAGAAATTTAAGCTTATTCTACTGCTGCTCTACTTCTACTACTCTTAAGATGCTTTGGATAGAAGCACCAACCAAATGCCTCAAGTGTAAAAATGTTAGTGGGTTCTATTGTAGTCTAGACTTTTCTAGTCCACTCCTTCTGTACCTTCTGTTCTCCTCTGTGGTATCCTGCCACACCAGAGTCTGCAGCAGTCTTCTTGCTGTGAGGGTTAACAGGGGAGGCTGCCTCACAGCAACATTGTTGTGTGTTTGCCAGAGGCGCCTTCAGACATCTGCCAAACCCACATTCTTGATAAATAAGTAGGCGGTTCCACTCTGCACAAGTTTTTGGGGGGAGTGACTGTTGTTTCGGGGTGTGTCAAGTGAGGCAACACTGAAACAACCCCCTCAGCTGTTTATACAGCTCACATTCACTTGATTAAACAAAATAATGGTCAACTCGTCTTTCCGGTTCCTCTCTGTCAGTCAAATAAAAGCCATTTATAAAACCTTGGGAGGAATGTTTTAGTGTTACGAAATGTTCTAGTAGGCACAGAAGGCAGTTTGGGCTGGTATGCTGAGAATCAACATACAGTAGAGCAATCATACCACATCACATCCTGCCCAGGAAAAATAAACCTTTCAGAAACCAGACTTGAAGCTGAGTGCCTTTTGTTTCCCGGTTTCCGAGATAAAATAGAGTGCGTTTGAATTTGCCTGTGTTTGTTTTCCCCTGCAGATACGGGCTGGAGTGTCTCTTCAGATACTACAGCTACGGTTTGGAGAAGAGATTCAGGTTAGATCTGTTCAAGGACTTTCAGGAAGAGACCCTCAAGGACTACGAGAAAGGTAACCAAGTCCTGCGTTTTGTGGTGACCGACTCCTCTGTCCACCGGCCACAGGGACCAGTGCATCCCAGAATCCACCAGCCACTTTCACTGGTTCACCAGCCAGAATAAAATCACGTAGTTGGTGATAGTTGGTCTCGATAAAACGTTCCAACCAAAGCCAGTTATACACATTGCAATAACTAAGTTGTACATTTTGAGCCTTGGGTATCAGGTCATTTCATCATTTTTCTTGTGAGATCAGACATTGTTTTATCAAGTTAGTCACACAGATATAACCGAGACAATAAGCTTCAAACATCATGCTGTGCCAATAACAAAACATCCAAACAAATAAATAAAGAGAAAACTAATATGTGCTTCACCCACTGATCCCACCCATCCAACCACATCCAAACCCCGAGACTGTCCGTTTGTTTATATAGCGCTTTAAAAAACACAAAACAAGTTTGTACCAAAATTCTTTACAGAAATTGGTTATAAAAGACAAGATGGCAAATGCAAGACGAATTAAAAACACATAAGAGCAGAAAAATAAAATAAGTAGACATACACACGGACACACACACACATATGCACACAGTCTTGAGTATTCAAACATCCACAAACACCAGATCAATCAAAACAAAAAGCTAGAGAGTAAAAGTGGGTTTTAAGACGATTCTTAAACGAACCAAACGAGTCAGCAGATCTAATATTTTAAGAGACTTTTTCAGAGAGACTTTTTATTCTGCAGCACTTTGTAACTTTAAGACAAATGCCATAAAATATACAACTAGCACTACTAATAATATGATAATATTAGTAATAATATTTGTGCTGCAAAACCCACTTGACCTGACTTGAAAGTGCCAGAGGCCAACTCCTCGGAGGTGAATGCGTAGTCGGTATAAAGGGGAAAAAAAGGATTAAAGTGGGTTTCTCAACCTGTTTCGACACTCTGAGTGACTCACTGAAGCAGAATGGGGATTACCAGTGAAGCTTTAGCCTCTTGTTTCCAGCTGAGTCGGTTTCATGTTCAGCAGAATGTTTCTCACTGAGAACGGAGGCTGATCGGACCGGAGAGATGTTGGGCTGAACATGATGCAACAATAATGCTGCCTCAGTCACAGTCTGGGGTTCGAGGTCCCCACTAGGAAACACATACTTAACAAGAGTAGGGCTGCAACTAAGGATTATTTTCATTATTGATTAGTCTATCCATTATTTTTTCCATTACTTGATTAATCATGTAGTCTATAAAATGCCAAAAATAATGACAAACATCCATCACAAGTTACCAGAGCCCAAAGTGATTCTTCAAATTGCTGACTTGGTCTGACCAGCAAAAAAAGCCAAAAAAAGCCAAAATATTCATTTTATAATGATATGAAAGAGAAAAGAACAGCAGATCTTAGTATTTGTGAAGCTGTAACCAGCAAAATGTTTGGTATTTTTACATGTTGAAAGACTAAAATGATTAATTGATTATCAATTGATTAATTTTCTGTCAATCGACTAATCATTTCAGCACTTAACAAGACCAGGCCAAAGCTTCAGACTCCATGTCTGAAATGTTAATTTGCAAATAACTCAATATGCCATGAGCAGACTTATTTATATGTTTTCAATTACATGTGGCAACCAAGAAATTCTAATAATTGGTAATAATTCCAATAATTATACTGTGTCTACTTTTGCACTGCCACATGTTTTGATTTTATGGTTTGGTTAAACAGAAAAAGTAGTTACATGCACACACGCTGTCTCAGGTGCTGGACTGACTGGAATCCAGTGTGAGACAAAACATCGAACTGGAAACCCTGTTCTCTAAAACACCTTTTATTTAATGTGAAATGACAATATTTCTGCTTTGAGGGTCCACCTTGTCTCTTTGCATTAAACGAAGAGAGATTTGGAGCGCAGTGTGGCGGGCGCCTCGACGTGTCGAACCCAGTCAGTCTGTCAGTAGACTAAACGTTATCGTGCCGTTGTGTCTTGCTCCTCCAGGCCAGCTGTACGGACTGGAGAAGTTCTGGGCCTTCTTGAAATACTCCCGGATGAAGAACCAGCCCATCGACCCGAAGCTGCAGGAGCACCTCGCCAAGTTCAAGAACCTGGAGGACTTCAGGGTGGAGGTGAGTGTCTGCTGGGCTTGTCGATGTCAGGTTGCATGTTTTTACTGTGTGTGTCACACCCATGCCACACTGGAAACCAGTCTGACGCTGGTTATCTGAGCACAGACCCAGTATGTTTACATGCACAGCAGAACCCCAATTTCTGATTACAGTGGTTGCCTGGTTCGAAGTAATGTGACTTCTCTACTAACCTGGGTTACATAGATTCATTTAACAATCGGTCTGCTGCTCATCATACATCTCACACCCTGGTTCAGCTTAATTTTAATGCACAAGTTACATATTGTTTCCTTGTTTTAGTTCATTTGTAACCTCATTTTCATTGTTTTGTATGCACTATTTCATAATTTGTGCAAACACGTGCCCACAAGTTAACAAAACGTTTTTTTTAAAGAATGTGCTCAGTTTAGCTCCTTAAAGTTTGAAACTGATTTCACTCACTTGTCATAATTAGTTGAATTTACTTGATTACATTGATTAATTTAGTTTAATTAGCCTGATATTTAAGATGAATAAAGAGAGATTTAGTTGGAGGTTTTGGATAAGGTGTAATGGATAGAATTACATTTTACTTCAGGGGAAATTTTTTTTTTATCAAGGCAGTTATCAAGGCTTTATCTGGTGATAATGCAGCCATGCAGGGAGTTATTATTAGTAAGAAACAGCTGACAAGGACACTGGGAGCTAATGGGCTCTATTGTCAATATGCAGACTGGAGGGAAGTTACAGAGAATCAGACAAGTCTCAGAAAAGAGATTGGTCCGGTTGGACTGACTCTGTATATTAAATAGTTAGGTGTGCATGCTTTTATATCTATTTGCACACTTCTTATGCAACTCAAGCAGTTCCCACAGAAGGCTCTGTTACCAGTCACCAGTTAGTTCCATGAGGAAGTTAAGTCCCCATGAAATGAACTCCCATTACTTTTAGTATATTTAATGGTGACATCATGCTGCACCAGTAGGCGTAAATATAAATTCCAAACAATAAAACCATCACAGATTTTTGAACAAATAGAACTGCCTTTCTCTCCCTGACTGATATCCCATTGGTTTAGTCTTTTGAGTGACCCCTCCCTGCCTTATGTCCCGCCCCAACATTTACATCCAAGGAAGTACAGATGCCGTTTCATGGGGTCTTTTAAAGATGAGTTCTGTTTGGAGGTCAGGGTTATGTTACACACACCTGACCCTGATGCCTGACCCGTGTGTCCGCAGCCCCCCATGGGAGAGGAGGGCGGCCGGAGGAGGCGTCACTCGTCCTCGGCCGGGGACGAAGGGAGGCGTCGCCGACACCCCTCCAACCCTACCTCAAAACCCACACAGGCCTCCGGTCAGCCTGCCGCCGCCGCCGCCACCTCCGCCTCCACCGCCGCACAGCACCCACCCAAAGACAACGCCCAGAAAACACCTGGCCAGGTGAAGAAGGCGGAGCCGGGAGCCGGGAACGCCAAAAAGGAAAGTCTTGCACCAAATAAATGAAGCTCCCTCCCTCTCTGCCCGGCTGTACGTGGAGAGAAGAGACGGGAAGCGGCGCTCAGCAGAGTGGCGAGCTCTCACATCGCTCTTTTCACATCACGTCTTTACTGTCTCGGTGTGTAGAGGCTGCCGAGGGCGGTCGACTTCTTAATTTGATCGTTTTTTATCAGTGCATTTCATTTTAAAGCAAGCGTAGGCAGAGAGCTTGAATGAAGTTATCCTCGCGCTCGACAGCTCTTTTTAACGTTTACAAAAGAATGCATTCCCTGCATTTTGCCTGCATTTATTCTCTCAGATGCCAAACGTTTCCGCAAGTGTTACCCGCTTGTTGATCTCCACCATCTGTAAACAGCCACACAGTTTGTATTGAGCTGTGAGGGTGATTCTAGTTTGCCAAGATAAGAAATCCTTCAGAGAGTCTTTTGTGCCTTAATTTGACTCACAGGGACAGCGGAGTGCGATCAGTGAAAATTGGTAAAAATTTCGCATTCTGAAGTCTTTCTCCCATATTAATTATTTGGGTTTTTTTTAACGTATTCAAACTGAAACTACATGCAGCTTTGCTTTCTTGAGACACAAATACCTTTCCAGAGCCGTTTTCATCGTGACAATCAAGTGACAGCTGCGGTCGTAAATTTTTTGTGATGAACTGACCCGGAGGCTGCTGCCGATAACAGACGCGCCCTTGATGTTTTTACTCTGACTGACAAGCATCACAGTTAAACTTGACAAGAGTAAAGTTGGTTTTTGATTTAAAAAAATGCAAAGTTATTGACAAATATAATTCAAACTGCTCGTCTTTCTGGGAAGCTTTACCTAAACCCCATTTTACACCCAGAGGTAGTATAATTTATTATTGTTGTTTTTTTTTTTTCATTTACTTGATTGATGGAATAGTCTTAGGTAATCATTGCAGTTGTTTTTAATGGCTTTTGCAATTGAATATTATAAACAAAAGGAAATGTTTCAGCTGGAATTATGGGTGTGAGCTAGCAACATAAAAGTATATTTTAGCTTGAAGTTTATTTCATATCATTATGTTTGAGGCTTGGTGCTCTAGAGCACTTTAATCATGAATTGACATTTCTTCATTGACAGACTTAAAGAGGTTTTAGAGTTGGATTTAAAGAAAAAAAAATGTACATACTATAAAAATCATTTGCTATTCATTTTATTTTTTCGTTTTGATTTTAAGAACTGATTTGTTTTATTGGTAGCGTGGTTTGAGTGTGTTTTAGAATAAAGCAATGCATGTTAATGCCAGAGTTTCCTTGTCCTGAATTGTAAAATGCAAAAAAATATAAAATAACAGTTGATTGTATAAACTTGTGTTTGTGTGATCTGTTTTTTGCTGTTAGTTGCGTCATCAGTTCAGATATGCTTCGCACACTTCCTTGTCTTCTTCTTCTGTTTGACTGAAGCGTTCCCATGTTGCTGAGGGCGAGTCAAGTCTCCTCCTGCAGCATCGAGCCGGATCAGCAGGTTTTGGTTCAGAACCCAGCGGCTGGCATCAGTCTGACGAACCACAATCTAATCTAACATCTAACACCCTAACTCTAATCTGATCTTATTTCACAACACTTGTCACAGCCAACAATACAGACAAGCATATACGTGTTAAGACTGTTTATATATTGTGTGCAAAATGCAAACAGGTGAGAGTTGAATAAGAGGGAAATGCAAAAAACGAATTATGACTCATCACATGTATAGTATAACATAAGCAGTGATGTGGTGGTAAATAAGCAATTAAAAAGAAAAATCAGTTACATTTTTAGAAGAGCATTATATTTTTTGCCTTAAAAGACTCTATCCTTATATAACTTGCATCAGTTTGATACTACTTCATAGGATGTACACTATAATTTTGCTTAATATTCTTTTATAACAGGTTGAACAGTTTGTTAAATTGATCTTAAGTGAGTTTACCTGTGCTAACGTTATTTTAGGGTGTTTGGGGCAAGAGGGGCGCTACGGCTCCCGGCAGGGGGACAAAAATAATACACGCAGCCCAATCATAACGCATTAATAAACAAGTGGTAGGTGGGTGTTTTGCTGCCTTCGCGTGCTCCTCGTCAACTCCAACTGCGAGGAAGAGGGACACGTACATACAACTTTGGTCAGAAAAAGTTACAGAAATGGACAAAAACGTACCCTGTAAGAAAAGTCGTTTTTTAGTGATTTATGTTTTAGAAATCTAGCACAACCCGGATACTTTGTGCTGAAGCAGCAGAATGAAGAGGAGAAAATGCACATCGGGCACTTGATGTTTTCATTAATTTATTAAAAAGAAAAATGCGTGACAAGTAAAAGTGAAAGAGTGAAAACAGCAACGCGCATGCCCAATAATGCCATATAATAATGAAATGCATCACTTTTGCTACTAAATATTAATAACTCTCGATGCTCACGCTCCCCACTCCCTAAACGTCACATCTCAGCGACTCAGGTGCCATCCCACTTTCCCCAGTGGGTTTTTTACCTCTTGGGCCGTTCATGTGCGCTCAAGTTCCAGTCCCGACATTTCTGACAGCACTTGAAGGCAGCACTTGGCTAGGGGCGGGTAGGTGCTATCGTGCAGTATGGCGGACGATGGAGACAGTTCGAGTGGACCAGTTGACACAAGTGGCGGGCAGGGGACAACAGATGAGTCGGACGGGCTCAGCCTAGGCGGGATGTTGCTGAATATCAGTATTGTAGTTTTAGTCGCGGCGATCTGTTATGTGGTTTATCGACGGTGGGGCAAACGGCTCGGTGCTGACGCGGCCCAGGGCAGCGAGGCCTCGACACTTCCCAAGATGAGGAGACGTGATTTCACTTTGGAACAGCTGAGGGAATATGATGGACTCCAAAACCCCCGCATCTTGATGGCAGTCAATATGAAAGTCTTCGACGTTACCAGCGGCAAAAAGTTTTATGGAAGAGGTAAGGGGGGAGCCGGTGAACAGGTGACAGCTCGCAGATGAACACCTAGTTAGTTAGCTAACAGCGCTAGTGGTAAGTTAGCCCACTGTCCTAAACAAAATTTGGGCGCAAACCGTTATGGTTAGCTTAGCTCCGCTTTTGTGGCTTTGTCTGTTTTGTTGAATGGGATGCTAGCTGACGTTCGCTAGCATGGCATGGCATGGGGGATATGGATCACTGTGACATTGTTCACCCAGCAGAAAGCTTTCGAGCATCTAAGTGTGTGTTTATATGATGTTCAGACTGTGAAAGTTGTTGGCCAGCATCGCACAGTTGATGCTGTAGTGCAAGATGTCACCAGCTAGCCTACTGACGTTAGCTTGCTAGCTAGCTAGCGATATGCTGCCAACATTGTTGACGTCCACACTGCACTGTCTGGCTGTCTAGACGCGCCACTTGTTTACAGGGACGGGACTCATCATGAGCCCGACACTTTGCCCAAAGGCTTTAACGTTCATGGACACTTTTATGTAATTGTATAAGCTAATGTTAACGTTAGCTGCACACAGACAATGAAGTGTTGTTATAGAGTTTTCTCCCTCCGCAAATGGACAGCAGCAGAGCCTGGGGGAAGAGACTAACGTTAATCAGCAAATTCAGAGAGATAACGTTACTTTTACACTTTTATAGCGTTCAGTTGAGCGTTATGTTAAGCAGTACAAGTCATTAGTAGTTTAAAAAAAGCAAGGCTAGCCTGCTTGCCAACATTTTCTCTGAGTTGGCTGACCCGCCCATCAACTCATTACAGCCTATAATTATCATATTCCGCACAAAATACCTTCCCAGCAATCTCATGTGTCTGATCTACTATTAGACACATTCAGGGCCGAGCCATGTCGGCCTGAATCTAGCCAGCTAACCAAATTATAAGTTGATTTTACAGTCGCTGGTGTTTCTGACAACACTCTGGCCAGACTTGCTGTTTCCTCTTTAAATGGTTTCTCTATTAGCGGGCTGTGCAAGCCAAGAGCAAATCTAATCTCGCAAGGTTTGGCGACGTGATAAGACTGCTTTGCCTCATGGACTCTTTGAGGACATGTGGAGCTCTGGACTGAAGTTTTGCTCTGTTTTCTGTTGCACAACTGGAGCAAGACAAGCTATGAGGCCCTTGAGTTTTCACATGCTGATCAGATGATGCACATGTGGAATATGACAGAAGAGTAAAACTAGGACAGCAAACTAACTTTATCTGCTGGCTGCAGTAGCTGCTTCCCAATATTCAACAGCAGTCTTTAGTACTTTACCAGCCAGCTACATTTTTAGAATAACATCGCATCTCAAAATAATATTTGGTGTTTTAACTGTGACAGTGGCTGGTAGAGTAGACTTGCAGTGATGTGAATTATGCTGAAAACTGCCACAATCTCTCCTTTATCCTTACTGTTTTTTTAATTTTTTGTTTCTGCAGATGGTCCTTATGGCATTTTCGCGGGCCGGGATGCTTCGAGGGGCCTGGCGACCTTCTGCCTGGAGAAAGACGCTCTAAGGGACGAATATGACGACTTGTCAGACCTCAATGCTGTACAGATGGAGAGCGTGAGGGAGTGGGAGATGCAGTTCATGGGTAGGGCGATTTCTTTCTGACGCCTGTAAAAGAATATTCTCAGTGAAAATGTTCCTCAGGTATTGATCCGGCTCATATTTCACGGACACATCCGCCGTATTTATCATCTATCCCAGAATGCCTTTGCACCTCTGTCCTGCACTCCCATTCATTCCATTCAGAGGATCCAAAACACAAGGAAGACCAAGGACAGACTTATTTTCAGACTCGCACTAAGCGCCTGATGAACCTCCACAAGAGCCTCCGCTGCCTTTGTTTGTCAGCTCTCCATACTGCAGAGTTATAACAGCATTATTACTCCCATCCCAATAGGACAATGTAATACACAGTGAGACCAATGTTATATTTAAAGCTGCTAACGCCAGTAGGCAAACTAACATCTGTTGTTCAGCTGTTAACATTAGATGTGTTGGACAGAATCACACCATCTCCTCCAGCTTTGGTTGAGTCCATATGAAATGTTTCTACTCTTCATTCAGCAAGAGAGAGAAAATGGGAAATTAACAAAACATCGTAATTTGACTTCATTTCCCACAAAAAAGCACAAACAAGTAAAGGCTCAGTGTTCAGAAATGGTTATTTTAATGTATTCAATAAAGTATTCAAATAAGAAAAGGTTTGGTGCTGCAGTGTGCACTAGAACCAACACTAGGATTGCAGTTGTGACATGTAAACAAAACTGAAAATTATAAATAGCCACCACAACTGCTGGAAAACAATTACAGAGGAAACTGGAATGAAGTGAAGGGTTCATTCCAAAGAGCTTTATATTCGTTTTGGAAACATTTTAGCACGTGAAATCCACCGGTCAATATTTCAAAATGTAATTGATATGTAAGTAAAGGTCCTGAAATAGCTTGTAACTTTAAATAGTATTCCAAAATGTGCTTTACTTCCAAGCTAGTGTGTATTCAAAAGAGCAGGAGTCTCTTTTTTTTAAATAGTGGGTATTTAGTTTTGGAGTAAGTAATGTCAGACTTCTGCTTACCTGAATAATGAGATGCTGGACACTTGTAGCTTTGATTCAAATATTTAAAGCTGCACCAGGCAACTTCACACATTGGTAGCTCCAAATGGCAGCGAGAGGTAACTGATTGAAAAGTATGAACTTCAATACCCACAAATCCTGTGAGGTGAGGTCAGTAAACGTCACACAGCTCACTCATGTTTCCCAGCCGGCCGCTCTGTGATGCTTTATACCAAAGATTTGGTGAGTCCAGCTTTCTCTGGACGGAGCGCTGCTCACTGCTACTTAAGCCAGTGATTCTCAACCTTTTTCATATCAAGGACCCCTGATTTAGTCCACATAAGGGCCACGGACCCCCATTTGACCCAAATCTGAGAATATTTTTATTGTTAGACATGATGTTGAACAGAATCCCATGACTGTCTGTATTGTAGGTAGAGAGATAACAGTGAAACTATGACCAAATTGTGTTAACTTTTCGTTTAACAATTCATCAGTTTGCTGGGGACCTCCTGGAACCCCCTTCAAGGACCCCTGGTGGTCCCCGGACCACACGTTGAGAACCACTGGTTTAAGCGACAGTTTGGGTTTTATTCTCAAGTTGTGATTCGTCTCTTCCTGTGGGCGGAGACGTGACCAAACCTGACACCAGAGTTTCATTTGGGCAAATAGGGAGAATCTGTGGCGTCTCAATTAGTGGGAATGGGACTCTCTTCTCTACTGCAGTCCCACTTTGTGATTTAGGCTGATAAGACAGGTGTATTTTTTGCATACAAATCCAGCCTAGTGCAGCTTTACACATTGCATTACAAACACCTGACATCTTGAGGGGGGGGGGGGAAGGTCTTCCGTCACGTTCCCCGCTGACACGCCCTCTTTCTTATTTCTTCCAGAAAAATATGATTACGTGGGGAGGCTGCTGAAGCCCGGGGACGAGCCGTCGGAGTACACAGACGAGGAAGACATCAAGGACCACCTGAAACACGACTGAGCTCCTCGTCAAACCGACCAAAGCCAGGAACCCAAACAGCTGCGACAGACCGCGCCCCAGCCCCCCAAACCTCCACCTCCTCCTCCTCCTACTCCGCCTCCTCCTACTCCGCCCTGCCGTTCTACCTGCCACCCCTCACCCCCTCCACACCACACCACTCCGCCACCCCCCCCCCACCCCCCCAATCCCTCTCCTGTGCCTCCTGAATCTGTCCGGTACGGTGGCTGTTGTGGAAGAGCAGGACTCAGTCTGTCCCGCCCAGACCTCCCTCCCTCTTCATCCTGAGAGATTCCCACCAACAGAAAACGATTGAGAAACTCGATGGGGGGGGGGCTTTTAACGAGGGGAGGAGGGGGGGTGGGGGGGGGGGTGTTGTGCTATTAGATGTATTTGTAAAGGAAACAAAACTACAAAATATTTAACTCTGGGTGGAGGCTGGTCGGAGGGTCTCGGCAGTCAGAAACACGTTGGTCACAGATGGTCAGTGGAGTGGGAAAGGGGAAACGGATTTCTCTCTTTTTTTGGTGTAGTCACCTCGCAACTGAACTGCTTTAGCTTTGGAAAGCTTGTCAATCAATCGTTTGTTTTTGTTAAAGAAAAAAAAAAATCTGTTCTCTTTTTTTTATTTTTATTTTTTCTTTCTGTCCCCGCCTGTTGAGAGGGCAGCGCTGTGGCCTAACAAAGCAACGGGAGGGGCGTCGCATTTTCCTGTTGTGTTTGTAGTGTATGCACTACTTAGTTTTCTTTGTTGTCACCATGTGATTGTATTTGTTGAGTAGCTAGTGGGAGGATGTGGGAGGGGCGGGGCAGAGGGAGGGGGGGGGGGGTCAAAGGTCCTTGCCAGATGAAACCTATTTTTGAATCATCTTGACAGGACTGAATCAGTGATTGGGAATACAAAGGGAAGGTCATAAGGCAGTTCTAATCAATCGACTCAATTGTTTACATGCCTCACAAGCCAGCTGCAAGTCTGTAGATTCCCCCGAAAATGGTCAAAGTATTAATTGTGCCTTATTTTGTTTGTTGTATACAACTTAAGTCCTGACCGGTCTGAAACAGAAGAGGCTGAGGGTGGAGGCGGGACGGGGGGGGAGCTGCCCCCCTCGAGGCGTTAGAGGCCGCTGGTTTCCAAGACTCGGTCCCCCTGACTTAAGAAGGCATGCGTTTTGTCAGTCCTCCACACACAGACTGTAATATTTCCCCACTTCACTTTGTAAATAGACCGTATGAAGTACTCAGTGTTACTGCCATATTTATGTAGTTGATGAACTCCATATATATTGCTATGTCGTATTGGCCAAAACCCCCATGGTTTGTGTTTTTTCTTTATTTTTTTTGTTTTCTTTCAGTTCTGAACTTCTTTTTAAACGTGGGTGAATTTCCAAACGGAGCGTTGCAAAGTGCTGCGGGGTGGGATCGGGATCGGGATCTGGATCTGGATCTGTTCTTGCGAATTTTTGGGAGAGACGTTGCTTATCCTGTAAATATATCTATCATTTTATTAAAGCATGTGCAACAAAGTGAGCTATGCCGAATTCCCACCACGTCATGTATTTAAATGTTGGGTGTGTGTGTGTGTCTGCGCGACAGAGGCAGGAAGGGATTTGTTCATGCATAATAAATTGATTTGGTTAATAATTGAAGAAGTCTGGCATTTATTTACTTTCAGAATCCGCATAATTGGATCGGTCTCAAAGAAAAGGTAATGCTGCATGTTTCATAGTTCATTCAAATGTTAAACAATAAGTTTCTGTCCTGCAGGATTGCTTTGCTACAAGCACAATATATGAATTCACAGTCATGGTAGAGGCAGGGATGGAAATTGGTTTTAAAAATAGATTTAGCAGCTTACATCAGACTGATCATTCTTACCACATGTCTACTAAGCTTGGTTTCTTTCAGTTACAATACTTCTGAGTACAGCTACAATACTGTAGAGTAAAGTTCAGCTTGATTTAGCATGATTTCATGTCAAAAAATCAAATTAAAAGGAGTTAAAGTGAGTTCACCCTTCACTACATCCCTGGATTTGGGCCAAAAGATGAGGAAAACAGTGCTATGTATTATATATTCATAGCACTGTTTTCTCAAAAAGAAGAAAAAGTGTGCAGACTACTCTGTGGCAAACATGTGGGTTTAAACTATCTATTATTGTCAGTTGTTTACTGGCAGTAAGCACATATGAACTTATGAACTCAGTTTAGTGCAAATATGTTGCAACTTTTAAAGAGCTTTTTATCTTATAAGACCTTTACTTATTTTTTTTAAAAAGGTTTAGGATTTGAACTTATGTAGAGGAGGGTAAAGCCACCTATATGCATTCTACTCATTTATGTGAAGGATTTATGTATACACCCGCTTTTTGACATAACATCATAGAATACAACATGGTATTAAACTGATATGTTGTATATTAAGGTCTTTTAAGGGGGAATAAGCTCAAGTTAATGCTTTTCTGAGAATATGATTATATACACGGTAAACTTATTTATCAGTTAATTTGATAGGGACAATGCTAATTAACATAGTGCCACTTCAACTGCTTACAATTTGATGCAGCTGATATTCTGCTTAGAAAGGGAAAAAAAGTATTAAGGTTGAATACAATTATGAAGCATATATGATTTTTTGTTAACATCGGTTTTCCTCATAATGATCACCTACTGTATATAATTCAGCCATCTTTTTATTTACCGTCGCATCACTGCGCATGGCAGACTTTTTAATTAATTGCAGTTTGCATGTAAATCAGTGACTTACTGTAGGTGATGATACATATTGCAAACACATACATTCTCGCACTGCATTAGACACAGTGGTATAATACTGTGGCACCGGGCTGAGCGTCACTGGAGGCTGAACATAAATCGCCCTGTCATGTCTGTAGTAAAACTGTCCAGTCAGAGTGAAGCTCAGCAGCGCCGCCGCCGCCGCTCAGGCTGAACCTGGAACTGCACTGCATGCTCTGTGTGTGTGTGTGTGTATGTGTGTGTGTGTGTGTGTGTGTGTGTGTGTGTGTGTGTGTGTGTGTGTGTGTGTGTGTGTGTGTGTGTGTCAGTACAAACTAGTCGCTGTTATTGTGTGATCGGTCTCAAAGCGAAGCGGCTCCAGCAGAGACCCGGACCCGGAGAGCTGCAGCGGGGGTTTCGGTGCAGATGAGCCCGGCGTCGACCATTTCATTTCCCGGAGTTCAGCTCGACCTCCTCGGCTCCACACTACCGACATCTTGGCTGTGTTTTTTTTTTTTTTTTTTTTTACACACACACAGAGACCCAACTCTCCCAAATCTCCCAAATCTTTCCCGGGAGCGGATCCTGCAGCTTTACTGAGGCATCAACAGTTTGAGCATCTGATCTGGTGAGTGAAGAAGCATTTCTATTAAAAATCCACTGTGCACAAATACAATGCAGAGCAGAGATGTGGACACAAAGCTGAGCTGATCTACAGAAAGTTGCATCCATTCCTCCACAGATTGATTTCCTCTCCCTCTGAAGCGGAATAATGGCAGAGCATCTTTCCCAGAGCGAGCTGGACTACCCGTTCAAACTACTGGAGTATTTCAACGGCTTCAGGGTGTCAAAGGTCACATTTATTTACTTGAAACTCATTTAATTAACATGTCAAATAAGTAGGGATGGGACCGATCTGCTTCTCTCACGATACGATGCGCGTTCACGATTCGATATAACCGATACAATGTAATAAATATAAAAGTTCAATGATAAAAAAAAGACTGACTGCAGAATTTTGTTTATTTATATAATGGCATTGTCTTGCTAGAATGTAAACAACAATTTAAATATGTCATTACAAAGTATAAATAATATTTGGATGGAGAGCTTGTGAAACTGTGATTGGCAAGCGGTCTAATTTGTGATTATTACAGCAGAATAAAATGTAGTTAATATCGCGATTTATTTTTCTGCCCCACGATACGTATTGTCACATTTTTGTATTTTGATATATTGAATTTCAATATATTGTCCCATCCCTACAATCAGTACAGCCTCCTTTCTGTCCAGCAGTCCAGAAATGCTGATTTGCCCACTTTTCCCCTACAGGTGATATTTTCGGCCTGTGAGCTGGGAGTGTTCGACCTCCTGCTGAAATCCCAGAAGCCCCTGAGCGCGGAGTGTGTGGCGGGGGAGCTGGGCGCCAGCGTGGACGGGATGGAGAGGCTGCTGGACGTCCTGGTGGGCATCGAGATCCTGGAGGTGGAGACGATCGACGGGACGGGTGAAGTCCAGGAAACACGTTAAACTTAAACTACGTGATAACAGATCTGAGTCAAAGCACCGAGCAGTCAGAGAAAAAGAGAAGGGAGATGTTCAGGCTGACAAGAAGGGCCGGGCAGTAATTCAATATTATCATTTATTGTCCTTCAGTTGAATCGTATCAAGATGAAATGACGATATTGAGTTATTGTTGTGATGCACAATTCTGTCGTCTAAATGAACGAGAAACAGCAAATACTAATTAAAATCTCAGCCGAAATGAGATGTGAAACAAATTAGTGAATATTATATGAAAATTAGTTTTATTGTACTTAATGTCACCATGCAGTACAGTGCAATGAATATCAATTTGATTATTTAATGTGATTTTGCATGTGTTAGCCAATATTGTTCTATATCGATATTGAAATGATGTCCTTTGATTCTTCTATTCTATTCTATTCTGTTCTGTTCTATTCTGTTCTGTTCTGTTCTGTTCTGTTCTGTTCTGTTCCTTTCTGTTCTGTTCTATTCAATTGTTAGCATATATATATATATATACTGTATATATACAGTATATATTAATAATATAATCTGTGACAAGTGTGATGATATTTACTAGTGAGAGGGTGATATGGTTGAAATCAATATCATGATAATCATAAGGATTTTTCTCGATATCAATATATATCACGATATGGTTCATGTATGCAAAATCACGTTAAATAATCAAATGAATGTTCATCTCATTGAACCGAATGGTAATGTTAGGTGTGGTGTCAAACAAAACAGAAATAATATTCCTGCCATACCTCATTTTATGAGAGTTTTTAAGTAAAATTTGCTTGTCATCATCAATTTAGACAGCAGAAATGTGTATCACGATATCAAAATATCTTCATATCATCATGATATGATTCCACTGAAAGACGATAATATTGAGTATCGCCCAGCCCTCAGAGCCACACACCTATTTCCAGGAAATTGAGAAAGAATGAGAATACGTGACATCGCCCTTTATCCATTCAAATTATACAATTTTTTCCATATTGTTTAATATAGTATTTGGCAAAACAAAATGGAGGATGGTGCTTTGCCTCCCTGTAATCCCTCCTGTTACATTTGAACAAACTGCCTGATGTGTCTTTCCCTCCGATTGATAAATTCTGCACCTTTGATTTGGTGTCACAGTGTTACGGCCACCTGAGCTGCAGCTGCAGCCACACTACAGCAAACACATCATTTACATGAAGTAATCTCATGGGGTTTGCTCTTTACTTCAGCAGAACCAAACTGAAGCAAATGGGAGTGACTGGACGGGGAATACAGGGAGAGAGTCTGCAGATACAGCGGCTGCAGACTGAGAGAAGCAATGGATACTGCTGCATGAAATTACAACTGAATTATTATTGTCAACAGTCAGTGATAGGGAGGAGGAACTGTGTGTTTCTTGCATTGTAATTGCGTTCCAGTGCTTTGTAATCAGAAATGATCAAATATACTTTACACAAATATATTTTTGTGTATTTAGCTGATGCTTCTGTTCTGGGGGACTTAAAGGGGAAATGATTGCCACAGTAGAATAAGCTTAAATTCTTATATCAAATGTAAGTAACTAATGGTAAGAAGTGCAGGGATCAGGGTGACATGGTCCTGATAAAATCCATAGAATAAATGTGACTCTAGAAAAATCGAGCGGCTAAGGAGCTTTCAGGGAAAAGCGTGAGAGGAAACACATTCATCTGTTTGCCATTCCTGTTCCTAAATTTGAACAAATTGCTTGCTGAGGCTAATATCCTAGAGGCTATTTTTGTTATATGCTGCAATATTTGTGTCTGCATGTGTCACTGCTGCTGACACAATGAATTTCCCTCTTAGGAGCTAATAACGGATTTATGTCTTCTAATGTGTTTTGCTGTAGCAGCTGTGTACAGCAGCACCGACGTGGCGAACCTTTACCTGGCCAAAGGCAGCGCCAAGTCTCTCCACGACATGATCATCTACCAGTCCCAGACCATCTACCCGCTGTGGAACAACATGGTGGACGCTGTGAGGTTTGTGCTTTCAAATGGGAAATCAAAAGAGGAAGAGCGCACGGATGTTTTCCATCGCACTGGATCTGATGCAACCTGATGTGTCCTATTGAACGAGGCTGAGCAGCAGCATAGAAACCTGTTAGAGGAAGAGTGACAGTGGGTTTGTTTTGGGGTTATGAAGCGGTCACCACCCATCACAGATGTTTGGTTGAATTATCCCACAACACCTCCAGGAGGCTGCACAGTAAACTCTGGAGTCCCAAAATGTATAGGCTCAGTTATAGTCAATTCTTAGCAGATTGTAGTTTTAGTTGGACAAACATTTCTCTTAGGCTGAGCTGCTCCGGAGGGAGAAATAATCTGATTGGTTGAGTTAAACCTCAGTGGGTGGAGCCAAAGAAACAGTTTTTCTGGTTAAGTAACATTAGACTGAAGCTCAGTGAAAAAAGACAAGAGGAAAGAGAGGAGGAAGTTAATATCATGAAGCCTAGCGCTCTGCTACCAACTGAAAAAATACAATCTATCATACTAAGTTATCTAGGTAAGCTAGTTAGCCTAGCTGACCTTCAACATCATGAATGTCATGTTCTGAATGAATGAAAAAAATAAGTCATTGCCATTTATATTTTTATTTTTATGTATATTTGACCAGAGTTCCTTCTTCGCCATTCATGTTTGCCAGTTAACTTCTGCTACTAAAAACGGTTTCTGTGGCTCCGCCCACTGAGGTTTAATTCAACCGATCAGATTATTTCTGTCTCCAGAGCAGCTCTGCCTCTGGGAAATGTTTGTATAGCTAAAACTATGAATTAGCATCATATCCATCAGTTCAAACAGTAGCTGACTGTCATTTTCCACAACACAGGGAGGGGAAGAATCAAAATGAAAAGACCTTTGGCCTCCCAGCTGAGGACATTTTCCAAGCTATTTACAGGTTGGTGTTGATTCTCTTGTTTCAGATGCACGATTATATTTATTATTCAGCTGGACTACAATGTGTGAGTTTTTTTTAATACTTTTAATGCTTAACCTATGACCCTCAGATCAGAAGAGGAGATGCTGAAGTTCATGGGTCTGATGAACTCGTCCTGGGTCCTGGACGGACACGACATCGTGACGGCCTTCAACCTCTCCTGCTTCAACTCCATCGTGGATCTGGGAGGTAAAAACCTGACAGGACGACTCACAGAGTTAGAGCCACTTTGTGTTGAGTCACATCATATTGGCCTGGGATCACACTTCATCTGTAACGTCGCATCGATGCTGCTGCAAAATATTCTACACAAGGAACCAGTGTTTCAAAAGTATTTATATGAAATTGATCAGGCATGGTTATTGATTATACTATAGAATTACAGCATCAGTTCTCTTTGGAACTTTGACTCAATTTGATTTCATAGTGAAAAATTCACAGACAAAAACCAAATCATTTTTTTTGTTTTACTTGCCAACACATTAAACATAGCACAGCACAAAAAATGATAAAAGTAGTATATAAAAAATGAATTAGACATTTAGGGAATATGTCTCTTTTAGTAATATAAAACGAAAGCAGGATATAAGTGTAAGATGTATATAAAAATGTATAATATAAATATCGGAGAAAGACTTTTCTATACAGTGTTTACATGGTTCTCTGTTGGATCCTGACTGACTGCACTGGGAGTCTGTAATAGAAAAAAGAATAAACTGAAATATCTACAGATTATTAGAATATTACACTGGATTCAGAGTGTACACTGCAAGGAAAAAAGAAAGAGAAAAAAAGCTGCATGGATGAGTTGGAGTGGTATAAACAGAGTGTAATAGATATAAATATATATCTGTACAGCCAGTATGGAGTTGAGTATATAAGAACTGACTATAACTGTAGTTGCTGCTGCACAACATTAATTTCAGTCTCCACATGCATTATGAATGCGTGAGTAGAACGGATCCGGCGCATGCAGCAGCTGCATCGCAACACAGTTCATCTGCAGCAGAATGATGCAGCAGAAATGGGTTCGCTCATTTGAAATAAATTAATTTCCATCAGACAGTAACACATTCAACACAGTAAAGGAGTAAAGTGACACACAGGCTCAAAAATCGACTGGATTTCAAGATGTTTCTGTGCAATAAATGCGATGATGCTTTCTCCACCGTTACCCATCTGACTCTTTCCAAAAAGTTGCCCCGTCTATCACTGCCCCTGTGTTATTTGATGTTACATAAAGTGTGTATCTGTTGCAGTTGATGTGCTGTGTTTGTGTGTTTCCCAGGATGCTCTGGGGCTCTGGCGCGGGAGATGGCGAAGGCGTACCCGTCCTCCTCCGTCACCGTGTTCGACCTTCCTCAAGTGGTGGAGACGGCTCAGAAGCATTTCTCTGAGGACGACGATACTATTGGATTTCAGGCTGGTGAGTGTTTCACTGTCACTAAAAAAAAAAACATGAAAATTATCTTCTGCGAAATGCTGCACATCACACTTTCAGATCATGTTTTTACAGGAAAATGTTGTATATCTGCAGAAATAATGTTTGAGAATTAAAGTACACGCCCTGTTTCAGTAGGAACAATAGGAATTTAATGTAATATTGTAATATTTCAAGTTACACGTATTTGTCAGTGACATGACATAAATTTTTGTACATGAAGAGAAGAAAACTGCAATAAAAAGCTTAATTTTTTCATTACAATATGCATTTTAGACAATACAATGATGATTATTTTTAGGTTTTCAGTCGTGGTAAATACAGTGAAAGTAAAATCTTTATATGGTTGCACCACCTGACATTTTCTGGGTGATAAGATCAGAAATTTTGTTTGAAAATTAATGAATGAATGCCATAAAAAAAACCTATAAAACAAATATGTATACACAGAATGGTTCAAATTGCATTTAAAATCCATTTCAGTCTGTATTTTTTTTTTTTCTGGTCATTTTTTTTGTTTCCTCTTTGAAAACCTTATTTGTCGTTGACCCAATTGTACTAAAGTGAACTAAGCTGTGTTTCATGAAGGACTTTACTATATTTCTACTTTACTTTATTCATACTTGATGTTTTCCATGCAGGAGATTTCTTTAGTGGTGAAATCCCTCCTGCTGACCTGTACGTTCTGGCAAGAATCATCCATGACTGGAATGAAGAGAAGTGCCTGAAACTGCTGAAGAAGATCTATGACAGCTGCCAACCAGGTGAGTTTATGTGTGTATATATACAGTATATATGTGTGTGTGTGTGTGTGTGTGTGTGTGTGTGTGTGTGTTTGTTCCTCATCTCCTATTCGACGTTTGACATTCACATTCCAATTCCAACTCCAGGAATTGAATTAGAATTTACCATGCATTCTCAATTCAGTTTATATACATTCAACATTCAGTACTCACTGTGTGTGTGTGTGTGTGTGTGTGTGTGTGTGTGTGTGTGTGTCCTGGCAGGCGGAGGCGTCCTGCTGGTGGAGGCCCTGCTGTTTGAGAACAGGCGGGGTCCGGTCCTGGCTCAGATCTTCTCCCTCAACATGCTGGTGCAGACGGAGGGCCGGGAGCAGCCGGCCTCGCAGTACTGCAGCATGCTCACCAGGACCGGCTTCACCGGCGTCCAGGTCTGCCGCACCGGCAAGTCCTACGACGCCATCCTGGCCGTCAGATGAGCTCCGGCCCGGGGCGGGGCAGCGAGCGGGGGCGGGACGTTGATCAGAAAGGTTCCTCTGCAGGTCTGGAGAAGTAAGAGAGGTGAATTTCCTTGAAACGTTTTGGAATTGGACGACAGCCGTGGAAAACCTTTGGAAAAAAACTGTTGTTCAGTTCCGATACACGTGAATATACAGTTTGTGTTGTTGTAAACCCCGGTGTTATTTTGGATGTTGTGATTCGGGTTCGATAGATAGAGGGTTTTCAAGGCCGATACTGATACAGATAGTTTGTGGACTGATATTTTTGATATTTAGTATCTTTAAATGTCACCATTTTCATGCCAAAAAACCCCCCAAAACATTCCAAAAAAGTTTTCTAGAATTATATTCTTATCAGGGTGGAAAAGCCTCTGAAACAACATTTAGACCATCATGGGACACTTAAACTCTCCACTGAAACCCAGGACAATAACACTACTACTATTACTGCTACTCAGTGGTGGAAGAAGTACTGAGATCTTTTACTTCAGTAAAAGTAGCAATACAACAATGTAAAGATACTCCATTACAAGTAAAAGTCCTGCATTCAAAATCTTACTTAAGTAAAAGTACATAAGTATTGGCAGCAAAATGTACTTAGAGTATCAAAGTAAACGTACTCATTATGCAAACTGTCCCCATTTAGAGAGTTATATTTTTCATAAATTATTGGAATATTAATACTGATTTATTGACATACATGTACATGTAAGCAGCATTTTAAAGTTGTCAACATGAAGCTAATCTTAACAATTTAGCTACTTTTGGATATTCTAATCTATAACAATGCTATTTTATAGTTATTTTATAAAGATGATCAAATGTTTTAAATATAAAATATTGATCTGAAAAGTAACTAGTAACTCTAGCTGTGAAATAAATGTAATGGAGTAAAAAGTACAATATTTCCCTCTAAAATGTAGTGGAGTATAAGTACAAAGTAGCATAAAATGGAAATACTCAAGTACAAGTACCTCAAAATTGTACTTAAGTACAGTACTTGAGTAAATGTACTTAGTTACTTTCCACCAGTGCTACTACTAATAATAATAGCAATGATAAGAATGATTAAATAGTTATTATAATAAAATACTAGTGCATACATACAAAATGTTGCATTAGAATCAGTTCAGGTTAAGGGCTTCCCATAGACGACCACTGTAGTATTGATCAATTACGCAATAAATATGTAATCAAACTGCATCGTTTCCATCGTATCGGGGGAAGACGACACCGACTGTTTAATGCAAGCTCAATATCGGTCCGATGTATTGGCATTAACTGATATATCAGTCTAGCCCTAACTGTGAAATCTGTAGTTAAATAACCTATAAGCCATGATGAGGAAAAATTATACTGAGCTCCTGCCAAGAAATGAAGTTCTGGGAAAAAAAGCATGAAAAAAGCGTGTATGTGTGTGTGTGTGTGTGCATGTGTGTGTGTGTGTGTGTGTGTGTTGTGATGCTCTGTCTGGTGCTTCAGCAGTCTGACTTGCGTGACTGTGTTCCCAGCCTCCGTCCCTCTGACAAGCTCCGCCCCCCTCAGTGTTCACACATCACAGTCTGCAGGCTCCATCCTTCATGACAAGCCTCCATTTTCCTCCTCTCTTCTTCCTCTGCTGATATTGAACTGTCCTCGTTTCCCCTGTTGTTTTATTTCCTTGCTCTGTTTTCTGCATATTCTTCTTCTAGTCACAGTTTTGAGGTTAGTTAAAGGAAACATCCACCCTGAAACACTTTAACACTGTTACAAAGCAGTTATTGGTGATGTACTTTGCATTTCTGGGTTCATTTTGTTTGCAGTGGTGGAAGAAGTACTCTGATCCTTTACTTAAGTAAAAGTACCAATACAGCAATGTAAAAATACTCCATTACAAGTAAAAGTCCTGCATGAAAAATCCTACTTAAGTAAAAGTACATAAGTATTAGCAACAAAATGTAGTTAAAGTATTAAAGTAAAAGTAGTGGTTTGGTCCCTCTGACTGATATTTTACTATATATGACATCATTAGATTATTAATACTGAAGCATCAGTGTGTAAGCAGCATGTTACTGTTGTAGCTGCTGGAGGTGGAGCTAGTTTGAACTTCTTTATATACAGTTAGCTAGTTTAGTCCAGTGGTTCCCAACCTAGGGGTCGGGCCCCTCCAAAGGGTCACCAGATAAATCTGAGGGGTCGTGAGATGATTAATGGGAGAGGAAAGAAGAAAAAACAAAGTTCTGATACACAAATCTGTTTTCAGTTTTTGGACTTTTTCTCTAATCTTTGATTTTTGCTGAAATATTGGATCATTTGAACATTTATTGAAATGAAACCATGTGAGGTTTAGAGGGAAAAATCACTATTTGGTGGAGCTGTTAACAACTCATAGACATCTGAAATGTGACCCGACTACACACTGCTTTTTGTAAGACGTCAAAAGCCAAAAAGGTTGGAAACCACTGGTTTAATCTTTAACAATGTGTTGTATTTTAAAAGCTTGTTATATTATCCATTGTGTCAAATCTCCATCTGAAAAGTAACTAAAGCTGTCAGATAAATGTAGTGGAGTAGAAAGTACAATATTTCCCTCTGAAATGTAGTGGAGTGAAGTATAAAGTAGCATCAAATGGAAATACTCAAGTAAAGTACAAGTATCTCAAAATTGTACTTAAGTACAGTACTTGAGTAAATGTACTTAGTTACTTTCCACCACTGGTTGTTTGGTGTATTTCTTTGTGGATAACTATTTCAGCGATCTAAAACATCAGCGGTAAACGTCAGGTTTTGGTGTCAGTCCCTCAGAATCAAAGAGCGAGGGCTTCTTCTTTCTAGAGCCGCCATTTTGCACCGAGAGACGTTCAACAATCATACAGGGAGAAATCCATTGCAGAAGAGGAGAGAGACCAGTTTCTCCACCCACAGGAGCAGGAGAGAGACCAGAATGCACTGCAGCAGAGAGACGGGTTGGGGTTTGGAGTTAAGAGACGCGACTCTCACTTTTTCTCAACTGGAAACTCTCTTGCTCTTACTGTGCTATCACTATCTCTCTCTCCACCTACATCTACTGAATGCAACAAGTTCAGGCCCCCGTTATCTGGGGGGTTGTCCAAAGGCATTCTGGGAAACGTAGGAAACCACTAACTGCAGTAGAAGTAGACGAGGCAGGTTGAGGGAAAGCGGGTTCACCAGAAAAGTAAATTACAACACAAAATAACTCCTGGAATGAACTGAACATCACAGACTGATGATATGAAACAGTGTGAGAGGATCTGAGTGGATTTTTCCTTTATTTTTAGGAGTATATTCTTTTTTCTGACTGCATGTGTGTCTTTGATGAGGTGTGAATGCCAAACATCAAGATATGTGATAAACAAATACAAAAACTGTTATTTATGAATCAGCGTATGTGTGATAAACTTGTTTTGTGTGTTTTGAACATTCCCCTATAGGTTTTGTCAGCAGCATGCATCCAACCACCTACATACTGTGTGTACTTACAGACAACTACTTCTCTGAATAAAGTTTATTTTTTATTTTGTTCTTATTAACGCTATGCAAATGTAAACATGCAAGCTTGGTGTACTGTGTTTTGTTACTGTAGCTGTTTTGTTGTTTTTCATTTTGTATTAAATGGCAATTTATCCAAACTGACTGCTGAAATGATTAACATTGAATTAATATGAGTGATTATGATCAATCAAACTTTATCTATACAGAACCTTTCGTACAAGACTGCAATATAAAGTGCTTAACAAGCTAAAGATAGACACAACACAATAATGGAAATCAGAGTAATATATTGATAGTAATAACAGTAGAAATAAAAAATATGAATCGTAAAAATAATAAAATAAAGTAAACTAAGATGGGATAAAATAGCTAAAAATGAAATAAAATGTAATGCATAAAGTTGGGAGCATAGTGAAACTGAAAACTCTTGACTGACATTGAAATTTATTATTAGTTTATTACAGGAAAACCCTTAACTATTACTCCTATAATATTTGTATGGCATTTCCTTCCTCATATTTCTAACAAGTGTTAGAACCAAGGCTGTGGCCGGAATGGATCACTGTTCTGCCCCTTTAAATACATTAAGCCTGTGTGTATTTGCCAAAAAAGGAGGGGATTGCCCGCGGGACAGGCGCGTCATGCTCACTTTGGAAAGAATAGTTTTTGCAGTTTGTTGACACTCAAACGGACAACGCACAGTATTGTAGTGACACTGGAAGCACAGTGCTGCGTGTTCTCCTTCATTATTTTCCATCTCGGATCATCGGTGACTGAGGCTGCGAGGCTGCGGGGTTCGTGCTGCTCTCTAGCGGCGGCAGGCGGCGCTGCAGTCCGGCAGGGAAACCTCCCACCCTCCGCTCCGCTCCGCTCCGCTCCGCCGCTGTGTTTGTGTATGTGGAATGCGGGTCGAGCGGAACTCACGGCAAACTGCGCTACACATCAAATTCAAACACCAGCTCGCATCGGCCTGACGTGCTCTGTATGTACTGTCCAATTTATTTTCAACTCTACACGGATTTCAATCATATGCATATCTTCAACAGTGTTCTTATCAGGCTATTTGAACGAGTTTATTCCTAGTATGGGCGCACTAGCAGTCCGCTAGGAAAACGCGACATCGTCATTTAAAATGGCGCCAAAGATTAACCTCAACCAGTGGATCACTGGTAAATCTGTCACACTGCCCTGCTAGCAACACGGGTAGCATAACAACATTCTTGTATTAACAGCTTTCATTCATAGGTTAGTTTTGAATCCAGAGAGTTTGGATCCATTATTGACCCCTAACCTTTGACGAATAACTGCTGGCGACTTTGTGAGGTGTGATAAACGGCACCTTAGTGGCTAACGTTATGATAGCAAGCCTAAGATAATAACTAATGTTAACCTAGCTTCCAGCTAACAAGCTAACAGGCTAGCTGACGTTGCTAACCTCCAACGTCAGCTAAATTCAAGGTTCAGACTATTTGCTGGAAGAATCGGCTAATGAAGCTAACGCTAGTTGTAAACACATGCATAGGCTCTTCTGACAGTAACAGGTTTCTGATGGACCAATTTGGACAAATGGTTGTTATTCGAAGCTAACCAGCCAGTTTTGAAATGAACGCTTTTTTAATCATAAACAACACATTTCCAGCGCCGGTGTGGGTGGGCCCAAATATTGCATAACGTTCGTGGAAGATTGGTTATCTGGAATTAGCGATCTAGAATATGCAATGTAATTACTAGTAAATTGTACATGCAATCGAGAAGAAAATTGCTATGCAAATTGAGAAAATCGCACAATATTATGTTGCACGTGTTAGCATGTTGCCATGGTAAGAGCAGCTGTTTGGGTCAGCTAACGTTAGCAGCTAGTTAGCCGACACATACGGTTTTGACTCTGTCTATTTGCTGGAGGAAGAGACGACAAACCGTGGCGTGGCTAACTGTTAGCCTAGCTTGCTATGTTGTCTGTTTTCCCTGTGCTGACAGCAGACTCTTTGATATTTCCACCTGTTGGGAGCTCAAAGTCTTTGCTCATGAGCACGGCAGAAGTGTTTGCAAGCAGCAGGCTGAGGTCATGTCACTGTGAGGCGGTGTTTCCTCGTTAATGTGCATGTGGCAACTTGCTGCTGTCAACACAGTCTGTAGTGCAACACCTCTGTAATGTTGCTGTCAGATGAGACGGGAACAGGTGTAAACAGCGTGCACCAGGTTATATACCAGGCCCAGATTCCCACCAGTCTGTGTCCTGGAGCTGCGGGATTATGACTAAAATGATAATCCTGATTATTTTGCTAGAAATTGGGATCACAATTTTTAAATCATGAGTGTTAGTCTTGATGATTTTTGGAACAAATTCATCCTAATGCACATTTGGCATCTTATATCAACATCTTGACTCTTTTTAGCAACAGTGTAAGTACATGCTAAATTAAATGAAACGTTTCAATTATTCTTATATGCCATGATTCTGCTATTATTACCTGCAGAAACTAACATTGCGTTACACGGATACAGCGTGTTCGTGCAGCACTAGTGTGTCCTGTAAGCTGTCATGTAAGCTCAGTCAACAGTATGCCAGATATTAATTAGACACAACTCCTGTTCCTGCCGTCACCAGTGCTCTTTAAGTATTTAAGTCACACTCCTTATCTGCTTTCCAAGCATCACGTTTTCGCTGATACAACTGCCATTTTGCAGCTTCTTCCTCGTGTAACCCCGTCCTCTCCGCTCTGTGTAGTGTCCCCACACCGGAGCTCCTGAGTCAGACGACTATGAAGAGAAGCAGGCACCCCAGCAGCAGCGATGACTCCGACAATGGAAGTAAGCAAACATTTTTTCCCCTGACACTCGCTCCTGCTGACTCATTCATACCAGGCCCAGTATAGACCCGAATGAGGTCAGCACAACCCGACCACCTTCCTCCGCCTCACAAGTGAAATTACAAAGTGGTGAATGTGAAGTCTCCAGATCGGTCAGGATGTCATCTTTTGTACGCGTGAAGTGTTTTGAGTTGAAAACGCTATCTGTTATTTTGTTTAGAGCAGTTGTCACTTTTGGCAAAATGGCGAGCATCTTGTTTTGCCCCGGCGCTGTTTTTTTTTTTAAATCTAATTACTGTCATTGTGAATGAATGTATACTCTATGTTCAGGAAGGAAGCGGAGAGAAAGAAGGAGAAAGGAAGGCTGCAGACGGAGGGAGGTTAAGGAACAGAAACAGAAGGCCTGCAGTGTGAGAAGCAGCAGGCAGAGTAGGGACAGCAGACGCCTTTGGATATTTAAAGACGTCCCGGCAGGTCAGACAGGCAGGCTCGGGTCAGATGGTGGTCAAGTTGTATCGTAGCGTTTGTTTCATCCTTCGTGAAATCTCAGATGGGTGGGGTTTACGGCAGCATGACGGTATAGAGTATGTCAGGTGAGTTGTCAATAACAGAAATCTAAATCGATGTTGAAACGCTTCCCTGTGATTGTCTACTAGACTTTCTTTCTCATCGTGTCGTCTTGTGTGACACGCTCCACCCATCTGGTACGACAGGTGGGGTGAAACAAATGCTAAGAACTTTCTGTACATAGTTGTTAACCCAGGTCTGGTTCAGGGTCTGATATGAACAACAAAACTTGATTCCACATCGCAGAACAGGACAGTAACGAAACAGTCTCAGTAGTGTATGATTTAACTGTATGATTTAACTTCATACAGGTGATTTTAAACACCAAAACCATGCCACTGTTAATGGATTTGGATAAGAGAAATAATAGAAAACCATGTACATTTTTGATTGCACTATCTTGACAATCCCAATGACCTACATTTGTATGTGCGGTTTGAGTTTCCTGCAGGGAGAAGCATCAGCTGTAAAGATGTGAAGTTAGATTGGAGCTAAATTAGAGCAGAAGCAGTTGACTCAGAGATGAGGAGGCTCTTCATGCGGTGTCCTGTTTCCCCTGCAGGTAATTCCACCTGCTGGTCGCAGCATTCGAAGTCACAGCCCAGGAGAGGCAAAGGGCAGAAGCCCTCTGAGGTAGGTCTAGGTCTCTGTCCGCTCTAAATGATGATCCTGATTATGTTGCTGGATCTTGAGTTTGTGATCAACAGTCTTGAATATTTAAGGAACAAAAATCGGGGTCCGAAATTAACGCCAAATGTTGATAAAATTAGTCTTTTGTGGTTAAATCAGTAAGTCCTCCTGCAACACTGGACGGTCACTTTGTGAGATGATAATGCCTCGATTATACACAGTTTTTGGTGTTTGCCTTTTCTCAAACTTTGTCTCTGCTGGCCACCATACACTCTCTCTGACAATGAGCCAATCAAATCAAAGGAAAACAGTGGCTCTGTATCAAACGGGCTCCTGATTGGCTGCCTGTTTACACTGCTCTACACGAGGCAGCAGTGTCCAAACTTCTGCAAACTCTGACATATTCCTTTATAAAATGGAAATTAATTATTTTGGCCAGTAAAAAATTATTATTGGCTGGTAATTTTATTTTTTAGTTTACCAGTTCTTGGCAGGTGAGCCAAAAAGTTAACAAGATTAATTTATTCTGTGCTTTTTGCAGCTTATATTAGTTTTCAACTACATTCCAAGTTTATTCTAAATGTAATGAAATATTCCATTATTGCTGACATGCCAGTATTCTGCGATTATTAGCTGAAGAAAATAAAATGGGGACATACGATTATACATGACAAATTGCACAGCCTTACTTAATGCATCCAGACCTACATGTTTCTCAAAGAGCTTTGACTCTGTGTTACTTCTTATACCAACATGTTGTTACAGAAGACTTGTGTCTCAATCAGCTACTTTCCAGATTATTCCTCTTGTCCTCTGACAGCTGTACTGTAAAGTGTCAAACAGCAGAGTTTTCCAAACGATTCAGAGCGATGGCCCGGCTGCAGTGCGTACAGTAAAAAGTTGGACTTGTTTTCATGTGGCCGCGCTGCAGGTCTTCAGGACGGACCTGATCACCGCCATGAAGGTGCACGACTCGTACCAGCTGAACCCCGAGGACTACTACGTCCTGGCCGACCCGTGGAGGCAGGAGTGGGAGAAGGGCGTCCAGGTGCCGGTCAGCCCGCAGTCCATCCCGCAGCCTGTGGCCCGGTAAGACCGCTACAAGTGAAGTTGAACCTTGGTAGTACCTTGGGTTGTGTATCCTCCATCATGATAAAACCCCAAAATCGGCTGTTATTTATCTGTTATTTGTTGCTCGGAGATTGGAGAATTGAGTTTTTTTTCTCTCTCCATTCACTGCCATTGTATGGAGGGACAGTCTGAAAATCACACTTCTAGCACAGAAACGAACGTGAACAAAGCAGATTCTGACAATATATCCAAAAACTAGTCATGCTGCTGAATTGTGTTTAAGTGAATCTCTTTCTTTATGTTCATTAAACCTTTCAGTTTGAACAAGTGTAACACCGAAATCCGGTTGGAGGAAACTTATGCTGATGGAACAAACAAAATAATACGTTTATCAATAATTGTAAGTAGGTGAAAAAAAGTGAGAGACTCGTTTTTTTTTATAAATTGGCAGAATCTGCTTTATCAAAGTCCTGCCTCCCTCTGTTTTTCTCGCTGACCCTTAGTTTGTGAAAAGAGATTAGACTGCAGTGAAGTGAAGTGTCAGCGCCTCTCTCTCTCTCTCTCTCTCTCTCTCTCTCTCTGTCTGTCTGTCTGTCTGTCTGTCTGTCTGTCTGTCTGTCTGTCTGTCTGTGCTGTGCAGGGTTTTGTCAGAGAAAGGGAAGGAGGTGATGTTCACCAAGCCCAAGAAGCTGATCCGGACGTCGGGCTCCGAGGCGCTGGGCTACGTGGACATCCGCACGCTGGCCGAGGGCATGTGCCGCTACGACCTGAACGAGGAGGACGTGGCCTGGCTGCACGTCATCAACGCAGAGTTCACCGAGATGGGTGAGTAGAGGGGGGGAGGGGGTGGTGGGGGGAGGGGGTGGTGGGCGGGGTCACACAAGTCACCGGACAACTGCTGGGAAGGTTTTGGTCTAGTCTGCCAACCAGCTGTCATTCAGAGCTCCTACTCCATTTAAAATATCACATTTGGATGCAAAAATAGTGAAAGTGTCTGTGGATAAAAGGTATTTTCCTGCCCTGTAGATGAATCTTCCTTTTGTAATCTAATATCATAATGTAATGCAGTGTTTCATCTGTCGTTTTATGCAGCTGTGGTGCTTTAGGGCGATAATTCTAGTTTTTTTCCCCCCATGTGTGTCGCGATTTGGGTCTAGAAGCTACGTTTCAAGTTGAGGTTGTCGTGCTAAAAATGTCTTCTAATCATAATAAAATCATTTACTTTTAAAACATCTCGGCTACAATTAACTTTAGTTTTAGATAAATGAACACGGAGGAAAACGGGGGTAATGTAATGGATCCCAAGAGCATTAGTTCAATTCCTTAAATGCAAACCTTGAGTTTTGAATGTTATTATCCTTTTGAAATATATGAAGATGCTTTGGCTGAACGCGTCCGCCAGCTAGTGTATGATTTGTTGTTTTGTGTGGCTCCATGCAGCCGGTTAATTTCCTGTTTTTCAAAACAGTCCGGACCGTCTGCACTGCTATTTCAGTAACACTAATGTTCTGGGGAAAAAAAAAAGTATTTTCTACCCCTCCTACCTCACTTTTCATGTTTCTTTTCCCAGCACTTCTCTGATCTAATATATTATCAGTGCAGTGTGACTCTGACCCTCTCTTGTAATGTCAGTCAATGTAGGAATTTAAGCTCGTTCTGTCTGTTGCACTCGTTGTTGCTTTGGATAAAAAGCTAAATGACTAAGAAAAACAACAAAGTACATTCTTCAAGTTGAATTTCCCCAGACATTGAAGCAGTTATTTTGCTTGAGTTATTAATCATTCGGTCCGAAGCTTGGAGCTGGAACTCGGGAAGTTGTAATCCTGTTATATCAGATGTATTGGATGGCACTGTCAGGCTGAATTAAGGAGTGATTGACCTGTTTCCAACCAATCAGAGAACATTGGTGCTGCTGTGTCATCTTGGGTTTGTCCTGCGTTTTGTTTCTGAAAAGACGAGAGAAATGTTTTGAGTCAGAGCAAGGCCGGAGCGCTGAATCACTTAGAAAATTGCCTGCTGACCACTGATGTAGTGACGTAGTTTAGTTTAATAATAACAGCAGTAATGGCACTAGTAGAAAAAAAAAAAAAAGCATCAGTCATGAGTGAAAACCGGGTTACATAACAACAAAGCAAACAAGGACAGATTGGCGAGAAGCGAGGTGGAAAAACATCGGTGTTGTTTCGCAGGCCTGCCGCCGCTGGACGAGATCACCATGGAGAGGGCGATGGAGGAGTTCGAGCGCCGCTGCCACGACAACATGACGCACGCCATGGAGACGGAGGAGGGGCTGGGCATCGAGTACGACGAGGACGTGGTGTGTGACGTGTGCCAGTCGCCGGACGGGGAGGACAACAACGAGATGGTGTTCTGCGACAAGTGCAACATCTGCGTCCACCAGGTCAGAGGCGCGAAGGAGCACGCGGGCTCCTTTTTGACTTTACAGGAGAGAAAAAAAAACACAGTATAATCATTTAGAATTCAAACAAAATAATTTATTGATGCAGTGGTTCTCAACGTGGGGTTCCGGGGACCACCGGGGGGTCCTTGAGTAGGGTCCGAGAGGGTCCCCAGCAAACTGATGAATTGTTAACCTTCAGCATTATTTCATTTGCAAGAAGTGAACACAATTAGAGAATGTGGAAGAATGACTGTTTTGATCATGGTTTCTCTGTTATCTCTCTACCTACAAGAGTTATGGACAAAATCATATCTAACAATAAAAATATTCTCAGATTTGGGTCTTGAGAGACAAAATCTCATCAAATGGGAGTCTGTGGCCCTAATGTGGACTAAATTAGGGGTCCTTGATATGAAAAAGGTTGAGAATCACTGGTGTAATATACCATTTTAAAGCTCTGAATGCAAATATCAAGAATGTATGAAATCAAAAACTATCTCCCATGGTGTGCCTGTTTTTCCATGTTGGGTCACATTTATTCATTATTCATATTTTTCCTTTTGCTATATATTGACTTGAACTTTGCGTACTTCCCTATTAGTTACTTCTAACGTTGGCACTGTGGGAGCTTAAATTAATTTTACCGTTACACTCATTTTAAGTCACTTTGGATCAGAGCATCAGCTGAATACCTGAAATTCGACATGAACAGAAACTTGTAATGTGTTGATTTTTCGCGTTTAGTGTCTCAGTGATGTAGTTTCCTACTGTGGGATCAATAAAATAGCAGTTGTATTACCAATAATAAACCCACCACTTTGATAACAGTCAGAGTAAAAAAAATAATATGAAGAAATATAAACAAAGCATCGTGCAGAAGGAGTCAAGAGGCAGAGCTTTTTATCGTAACTTCACACGATGAAGGATGGTGGCTTAAATTAGACAAAAATGAGCAAAATTTAAAGAGAAAAAACAAAGAGGAACAGAACTTGCACACTGCTCAGTAAATAACACACTGGATTTGTAGAAAATGATAGTGATAGTGTCTCACTTTTTCTGACAGGCCCGACGCTGTGGTAAAAAGCAAAATGAAAATGAAGTATCTTATGTTTCAGAGATCGGTTCTGGTGGTTTCATCTGACACACACACACACACTTTCCCCTCTTTCTCACTCTCTCCCTCCTTCTCTCTCTGGGTTTGTCCGTTCATGCCGTATTGATTTCGGCTTGTTCTCTGGAAGCTGAGCCGCGTTGTTTGTTTGTGTTGTGGACAACAGGCGTGTTACGGCATCCAGAAGGTCCCCAAGGGCAGCTGGCTGTGCCGGATCTGCGCCCTCGGCATCCTGCCCAAGTGCCAGCTGTGTCCGAAGAAGGGCGGAGCCATGAAGCCGACCCGCAGCGGGACCAAGTGGGTCCATGTCAGCTGTGCCTTGTGGATTCCAGAGGTGAATACAGAACCTTTCACTTTAAAAACAACTAACCTGGCAAGAATACTTTTTTACCCGCCAAAATAATGAATATATGTTTTTGTATAGAAATTTGTCACCCGTCCTGATTTCAATGCTGTTTTGTGTGTAGAATCTGGCACTGTGTGAAACAAGAGCAGATTTAAGTTTGTAATTCATCATGAAGTGAATCGCCACCTGGGAATAATGCAAAGATTCAGCTCATATTTGGCTAGTTAACCATCCAAACGCTACCGAATTTGTGTGTCGAGCAGCGTAACAGACAGCCAATCAGAAGCCTGCTTGATACAGAGTCATTTGTTTGCTTTGCTTGGTTCACCAGCAGAGAGTGTATGGTGGCCAGTAGGGACAAAAATCATCAAACGTCAAAGACCGGATATAACTGAGGCACTGAAGAAGTTCCCAGTCAGTGTGGTGGTGATCCTTAACGATTTATACACTAAAGACAAATGTTCCTGCTGTCTGATACTTTTCGGACCCTGCAGCACTGCTGATGTTATTTTTATCTATAGAAAAGGATGCAGCGGGACGCATTCATTATAAAACATGCTTGACTTAATTCTAGATTCCATCCATCCATTGCTTTGATCATTTCAACAAATATGATAAAACACAATTGTTAATATATCTATAGTATCCATATTAGGGCTGAACAATCTAAATTTTATCGAAATCGCAATATGGCCTACTGCAATTTTCAAATCGCAGGAGGCGCAATATTTGAATACACACCATAATAATTTGGATACGTTTTTCAATGAAAATGAGAATAATGATGTAAAAATGATCATTCCCTCTAATATCGCAAATCATATCGCAATTGCAATATCAGTCAAAATATTCGCAATTAGATATTTTTTCAAAATCATTCAGCCCAAATCCATATCTAGGTTTGTGACTGAAATTTGTTTTTAGCTTTTGCTAAATGACAGAAAATTGGAGGAAATTGTAAACTTGTAAACCACAGATTTTTATATCAATATCATTTTTGTGATCAACTGTTTGATTGTAAGCACAAACTTTCTGCATAAAAAGACTATAAAAGTCTTCCTGTTCCCATTGCAGATCATTCACAACTCCGAACAATCTTTATGCCATGATATATTCATTTTATATTAAATTCTAACATGTGTGAGTAGTGTTGAGTCAAAAAACATAAAATCCAATACGACTGTTTAAAGAAGAGTGAGGTAGCGCATCTAAAATTGGGGAATAAACTGACTGGATGCAATACTCAGATTTAACATATTTATTGGTGCACACAGCATGAAACACTAACAGCTGTTTGCACTGTGAAACTCATCCAGACTGCGAAGCACCAACACTGTCAGGGTTGGGGGGCGACCTCCCAGACTGAACGTTTTCGGCACACATGGTGCTGTAAGACGGTTTGGAAGCAGGCGTCCACCACATGGCGTATGCTGTGTGTTATTTGCATTGCTAAATCAGTCAACACCATCTGTGCTCATATTTGTCCAATCCCTCTGGTAGGTGAGCATCGGGAATCCAGAGAAGATGGAGCCGATCACCAACGTGTCCCACATTCCCAGCAACAGATGGGCTCTGATCTGCTGCCTATGTAAGGAGAAGACCGGAGCGTGCATACAGGTAGAGACTCAGATTACACACACACACACACACACACACACACACACACACACAGAGCAGTGTCGCTGCTGCACAAACAAATAACCGTTGATGACATTTACTGAGACGTGAAAAGCAAGGTGGGACCCGCTCTATATTAATAACACACAACAGCTCCTGTGTCACTGAGAAATGTCAACAAGCTCTCCAGTGTGATCGCAACAGACGATCCGTTGTATCTGTCACCTCTGTTACAAACAACTAAATGTGGGAAATGAGATTTTAATGATTTGACGGGTCAGTAAGGAGAGAGAGCTGACTGATCGGTGCATCGCTAATGAGGAGTAGAAATAGCAGTAGTAGTAACGGCAGTAGTAACGACGGTGGTAGTAGTAACAGCAGTAGTAGTAACGGCAGTAGTAATGGTAGTAATAGCAGTAGTAGTAATAATGTTAGCAGTAGTAGTAACAGCAGCAGTAGTAGTAGTAATGGTAGTAATAGCAGTAGTAGTAACGGCAGTAGTAGTAGTAGTAATGGTAGAAATAGCAGCAGTAGTAATAATGTTAGCAGTAGTAGTAACAGTAGTAGTAGTAGCAGCAGCTGTAGCAGCAGTCGCAGTATTAGTACCTTAGATTAGGCAAGGCAAGGCAGCTTTGTTTGTATAGCACATTTCATACACGGAGGCAATTCAAAGTGCTTTACAGAGTAATAAAAAAATACAGTAAAGGTAAAAAATGTACAATTAAAAAGTGCAAAAGTACAGACAAGAGATCCACAAGATAAAAGACTTAAAAAGTAAACTAGTGCAGTTCAAATCAAGTGAAATAGAAAGATAAAAGAAAAGACAGTGCAAGAGGATTAGAAAAGTGCATTAAAATCACATTTAAAAGAAAATAAAAAAGATATAAATAAATAAATATTACAGTGCAGATGAGTGTTGCCCTAGATTTCTTAAAAAGCCCTGGCAAACAGAAACGTTTTAAGCCCTGATTTAAAAGATTCTGGAAGTTTGTTCCAGGCCTGAGGAGCATAAAGACTAAAAGCTGCTTCTCTCTAAACCATTAAGTGCTTTATAAACATGCAACAGAATTTTAAACTCAATTCTTTGGCACACAGGAAGCCAGTGCAGTGATCTCAGCACTGGTGTGATGTGGTCCATGTTCTTAGTCCTGGTTCAAACCCTGGCAGCAGCATTCTGGATGAGCTGCAGTTGTCTAATAGCTTTTTTAGAGAGACCTGTAAAGACACTGTTACAGCAGTCAAGCCTACTAAAAATAAATGCATGAACAAGTCTTTCAAGGTCCTGCTTGGACATGAATTCTTTAATTCTTGTGATATGTTTAGGGTGATAGTAGGCAGATTTTGTTTTGACTTACATTAGTTTTACATTAGTTTTATGTGTTGATAATGTCATTTTACCTGACAAATTATGTATTTTGTGTTTTATGTGAAGCACATTGAATTTGTCTTTAGTATGAAATGTGATATATAAAGTTTGCCTTGATGTTTATGCCATGCAGTAGTAGCAGTTATAGCAGCAGCAGTAGTAGTAGAATGCCATCGATGTCTCCAGTGATGGTGGGTGTCTACTGTTTTTCGAATTATGTATTGACTTTCTCAGTCTTGTGGAAATTCGGTCTTTAGGAACAGAGCAATTGAAAGGAATTTCATGTGTTAAATGTCTGAATGTCCGTCTTTGTTTGTTTTGCTCCTGCAGTGCTCAGCGAAGAACTGCCGGACCGCCTTCCACGTGACGTGCGGCCTCCACGCCAGCCTGGAGATGAACACTATCCTCACAGAGGAGGACGAGGTCAAGTTCAAGTCCTACTGCCCCAAACACTCGGGGCTGGAGGGGGGCGAGTCCAGGGACCGAGACTCGGGAGGCGAGGAGGAGAAGGAGGGCGTCGGGGACAAGAAGGGCAGGAGGCGGGGCAGGGTGAGAGGGGAGGAAGACGCCTCCTCCTCCTCCTCCTTCTCCTCCTCCGTCGCTCCCCAGCTCGCCGCCAGAAGCCCCGGCGACCCGGAGGGGATCAGCAGCCGCCAGCAGGAGGAGAAGAGGGTCAACCTCCGCAAGCTGAAGCTGCAGGAGCTGGAGGAGGACTTCTTCCAGTTCGTGGAGGCGGAGGAGGTGGCGGAGCAGCTGAAGCTGCCCCAGGAGGCCGTGGACTTCCTCTACCAGTACTGGAAGCTCAAACGCAAAGCCAACTTCAACCAGCCGCTCCTCACGCCCAAGAAGGACGAGGAGGAGAGTCTGGCGCGCCGCGAGCAGGAGGTGCTGCTCCGCCGCCTGCAGCTCTTCACGCACCTCCGCCAGGACCTGGAGAGGGTAGGTGTCCACTCTGGCCCCCCACCCCCCCACCCCCGACCCACAAGAGCAGAGGGAGGGGCAGAGGCCAGGTGGTGCAGGACAGAGATATCAAGAAATGAGGATGAAAGCCTGCTGACCTGCCATCTTCCTACACAGCAACAGTTTTAATAAATACTGAGAGTAGTGGAAAAATACCTTGTGCTTGTTTATAGCATCTTATTGTTAAGAATATCATTACTGTTAGATATTTTTATAGCACTTTTAAAAACTAAGCTTTACAGTTACCCAAAAATCAAAGCATAGTAAATGTAAAGCATCAGTTAAGACAACAACAAAAAGTAGTTAGTACAAAAAAAAATAAGTTGAAGAAAAAAGTAAATGAGACAAGATTTCCTGTGTAACAAAGTAAAAAGCAACAGTTTAAGTTCAGTCTGTAAAGCTGTTGGAAGAAGTGATTTAGAAGATGAAAAACCAGCAGTATATAAAAAGTGATCTGCAAAATCCCAAAATATATTTCACACAGATATGATCAGAATATAAAAAGTAGAATTTAAAAGAGAAAGCTATAAAGTACTCCTTACGTTTGAACTTACTGAAGAAGCAGGAGAGCTTTTTGATTGTTGATATCCATAGTAAGATGGATAATTTTACTAAGTGTGGCAGACTCATATTACAACTTTTTCTTTAACTAATTACCATTAAATACTAACTATCAGGCACCACATTTGTGATTACAGCAAAGTATTAATCTGTCCATTTGGTGACGCCTGCTGTAGTTTTTCAATAGTTTTCTCAGTTGATTAGTTAATCTGTTGAACATGAGTCTGTTAGTCTGGGCCACTATCCTCCATCTCTGTACTGATAAGTAGAGTTCAATAATGCCATGAGTAGTTCTTCTGTTGGTGGATGTTCAGTTACTACTAACATAGTCAGTGGTGGAATGTAACTTAGTGCATTTACTCAAATACTGTACCTAAGTACAATTTAGAGGTACTTGTACTTTACATGAGTATTTCCATTTCATGCTACTTTATACTTCTACTCCACTACATTTCAGAGGGAAATATTGTACTTTTTACTCCACTACATTTATTTAACAGCTTTAGTTACTAGTTACTTTGCAGATTTAGATTATTCATACAAATTATAAATCAACTAATAAATTATGATATATTTTTAAAGGTTAAGCTACCCAGCAGTATATAAAGTAATTCAAATTAGCTCCACCTTTACCAGCTGCAACATTAAAGTGATGAACACATTAATGCATCAATAATTATAGTCCAATAACATGATATATATGATTCTGAAATGGGCCATTCTGCATAATGACTACTTTTACTTTTTGTACTTTAAGTATATTTTGATGCTAATACTTTTGTACTTTGACTTAAGTAAGATTTTGAATGCAGGACCTTTGCTTGTAACAGAGTATTTTTATACTGTGGTATTGCTACATTTAAGTCAAAGATCTGAATACTTCTTCCACCACTGAACATAGTTCTGAATGTTTATGTACGGCACTGCTCTGTCTGAGGAATCTTCCAGGTTCACAGTCTTTCCTAGTCCTAGAATAGGAAATTTCTTTGAACTAAGCTCTCCATCTTGATCTGTATTCTAGGGATTTGATTTCTCAGTTTTGGTTTTTGGTCACGTTACGCCCGTCCAGTTCAAATAGGAGACGCTCTCTCCTGCTTTCTGTGTTCCTGGTCACATGCTTGGTTCTGATCAGTGTTGAGCTGGTACGAGGAGCGGCGGTTGTGGGATCCCAAAACTTAACATTCAGTCTTGTGGAGGTTTCGTGGGTCTAACTGAACTAAACATCTGTGATGAGAGCTGCCCAGTTAATAGCTGCAGTCGCACGCTCACTTTCACCCACCCAGGTACCTCAGATCATATGTATCGGTGTTCTTTCATTCATTTTCCACTCTCCTGACTTCAGGTCCGTAACCTGACCTACATGGTGACTCGTCGGGAGAAGATGAAGCGCTCGCTGTGGAGAGTCCAGGAGCAAATCTTCCAGCACCAAGTCAGACTGCTGGACCACGAGCTGCTCACCGGTGAGTGGAGGGACACGACTTTACCTTGGTGACAGAACACAGCGTAACACAGGCCATTCAGTGGACGGTTTTATCAAGAGAGTTACAGTCAGGATCAGAAATGACCACCAGCCACCAACCAAATGCTGGTAAATGTTTGCTGTGGCTGACAGGCTTTGTTACTTTGACACTTTAGCATGTAACAACATAACATTCGGTCATGTTCTAGTCACTTGTTTGTGACTAAAGGCCAACCATGATCCACAGGCAACAATTTAAGTCGACGAAGATGGGCAATTCTGGCATTGATTTTACCACATTTAGCAGTTCTTATCCCTGCTGAAACATGTTTTACTTGTCTGTGACTAATGCAAAAGGATGAGTTTCTGAGTTTTTTTGAGCAATACACTCCCATTTTTGATTGACCTATTCACAGTAGAAAGTCCTGATTTCCCTGCCTCTTAACATCCCTACATGCCATTTTTGGTCTAGATGCTAACTTCTGATAATTTCCTTTAGGGCTGCAACTAACGATTATTTTCATTGTTGATTAATCTGTCGATTATTTTCTCGATTAATGGATTAGTTGTTTGGTCTATAAAATGTAAGAAAATGGTGAAAAACGTGGATCAGTGTTTCCCAAAGCCCAAGATGACGTCCTCAAATGTCTTGTTTTGTCCACAACCCAAAGATATTCAGTTTACTGTCATAGAGGAGTAAAGAAACCAGAAAATATTCACATTTAAGAAGCTGGAATCAGAGAATTTTGACTTATTTTTCTTAAAAAATTACTCAGACTGATTAATTGATTATCACGATTAATTTAATAGTTGACAACTAATCGATTAATCGTTGCAGCTCTAATTTCCTCGCCATGTTCCCTGAATGTGTGCTGCAGCTGAGAGCAGCTTTGTCTAATCTGTCTCCTGTTGAATCCTGTCTCTCTCTGTTGCAGGCGATCCTTCAGCGAAGGATCTGGAGAAGCTGTTCTCCCTGAGCTGGTTGTCCACACAGAGCTCGTCTCGCTCCCCGTGGGGCCACTCCGGCCTGAAGAGCAAACGAAGCTCCTTGAAGCAGGAGAAGAGGAAAAGCAGCCACAGAAAAGGCCTTCCTGACTCGCCACACACACACAGTAAGAGGGACAGTTTCAGCAAACCGCTGGAAACGATGGACAGCGACGGCGTCCGGATCAAAGAGCCCGGGCCCGTCGAGGCGGCGAGCTTCACCAGAGCTCAGATCTTTGAGGAAAACCCGGGGTTTCAGTACCCGAGGCTTCAGAAGCCGGAGGTCGGTCAGGAAACGAACCACGTCAAGCCGCACAAGCCCGAGAGCAGGAGAGGGCCGAGGAGGGAGGAGCAGGAGGAGGGCCGGGACGACGCGGCGCTGAGCCGGCGGAAACGAGAGAACGACCAGGAGCAGGAGGAGAGGAGGAGGAAGAGGAGGAGCGGCCTCACGGAAAGCTCTCCCGTCCTGACGAAGAACAAGCCGGGGTCCAAACACATCGAGAAGACGGTGTCCATCAGGCTGGTGGACATCAGATCCTCCGACTCCGACGACTACTTCTCTGCCGCAGGAATGGCCAAAAAAAGCCAAGTCTCTCTGGACTCTGCAGCCAACACTAAACTCAACAGGACCGGCGTGGTCCCAGACTCCGCCCCCGCTGCCGCCACCGCCGCCAAACCCAACGGCTGGCTGAGAAAATCCCACGCCGCCCAGACCAACGGCTCCCACGCATCCAACGGGCCCGTGGGCAGCCATCTTAAAAACTGGGGGAAGTTCAGGATCCCCAAGAGGAGCGAGAGGCCGGCGACGGCGCCGGAGGAGCAGGAGGCGCCGGAGGAGCAGGAGCCGCGCAAGCCGCTCCTCCGGCCTCTGACCAACACGCCGGAGCCGTCGTACCCGAGGACGCGGCTCCGCACCGGGACCGAGAGCGACGCCTTCGCCCCCGACGCCAAGCCGGCCGACGGCGAGGTGGAGCCCTGCCTGAAGCGCTGCCACTCCCACCAGCTGAGGGGCGACGCGTCCCTCGGCCGCCGCTACGGCTCTGACATCATCCGGCGAGGCGTGCTGGCCTCCTGATGCCGCGGCGGGGGCGGAGCCACACTGAAATAAGCTGCACTGTGTCGGTCGGTCGGAACAGAACGATGGTCTCTCTCTCTCTCTCTCTCTCTTTGTATCTTTATTTTTCTCGAAAAATCATTGAAATGCCTAGATTGAAACAGAGCTGATATTTATTTTTTATTTGTAACATATGTAAAATTTGGGAAATATTTTACTTTTTACTTTTATTTTCAGCTAGTTTTTATTTTTCCTTGAAGTAGAAAGATGTCAAGTTGCCACTTAACTCTTGCTCAGCTATTTACAAGCAAAAGCTTCAACTAGGAAAAAGTTGTGATTGTTGCTTGGGACCATAAGCTTGCGATGTAATTTGTTTTTGACATAGTATTACACTTGGCCATGAGTCAGTTGCACTTAGTAGGAAAAGCTAAAACACAGATTCTTCATGCTGTTACCGCAATAGGACTCCGCTTTTTATCAAGCTTCCTTCAGACGTCGACAGTTTAGAGAAGTATTATGAAACAAGAAACACTGCACAGCTTTTATCGTTATTTAAACGCCAGCTTCCGTCAGTCTATATCCAAACCTCATTAGGCTGTGATTGTTGCCCTTCATGAATTTACCAACGGGGAATTTTTCAAAAAGGAATTAACGAATGACGTTTTAGTTGTCATCAGCACTTAAGTGTAATTGAACTGCGATATCGTATCCATCATGTGCCTATCTTTTATTTGAAGCGTTTGCACTAAGAGAGGACGGCACAGGTTTGAGGTATGAGTAGAGTTATTTTTACACTGAAAAAAGCATTTTGTACCTTCGGCCGCTGCTGTACTACTGTTATGCAAAATGAATCTTGTTTTGTCTTGTCTTAAAGAGGAATAAAATTCTGGAGGATTTGAGGCGGCACCATTTGATCCGTTTTGTGTCTGATGATGTAAATGCAGTCATGTGACCTGAAGGTTGCCAGTTTGTATCCCCCCCCCCCCCCCCCCCAAAAAAAAAGGTGAACTTGAGCAAGGTGCTTATGCTGCGTTCAAGGAAACTGGGAACTTGGAATCTCTTACTTCCCAGAGTGTAGGGAACAATATGGACGCCTGAAGTAAAGCTGTGTTTTTTTGGCTGCTTTCCATGCAGCAAGTATCCAACTGCATTAATCAATCTTAAAATATGCCATGCACAAACAGAAACTTTAAAGTATTTAAAAGCCATGCTCTTATTTTTGGTTCTTACCATTCATAATCTAATACTTCCATGTTGATTTAAATTAACGCAACACCACAGAACGAGTGTCCCAACTTTCCCAGTAGAAATTAGGAGTTGGAGGGCAATTCAAATGGATTTTTCCTATTCTGAGCTAGCAAGTTTCCAAGTTCCCAGTGTGTCTTGAACGCAGCGTTAACACCCAGCTGTCCCAGTGGAGTTCCCAGTGACTGACAGCAGAGGGCCTGGGTGCACTGAGCGGCTCCCGGTGTGAATGTGAAGCAGGGTGCTCCTGAAAAAAGAGCCTCCATGTTCAGTCGACTTTCCCCAGCTAAAGAAACGTTAAATCAATATTCTGTTAATTCCTTAAAAATATATAAATATAATTGCCTAAAAATGTTGGCATCAGCCTTCAAAATCTAATATTGATCAAACCCATTTTGGTAGGATGTTTTATATTTCTATCATGTGTAAATAGAGGGAATAGAGTAAGAATGTGTCATAAGTGGGACATCATCACCAGCTACCAGCCTAAAGATGGTAAATTTTGGCTGAGGATGATGAATTTCCTCTTCTATCAGACAATTTGACAGATAACCAACCATCATTTGGAGAAAAAAAAAAAAATACTGTGACTGGTCAGTTTTGGGTTGAACCAGCCACTGTGCCATTAGGGCTGCAACTAACGATCATTTTCCTTGTCGATTATTTTCTCGATTAATGGATTAGTTGTTTGGTCTATAAAATGTCAGAAAATGGTGAAAAATGTGGATCAGTGTTTCCCAAAGCCCAAGACGACGTCCTCAAATGTCTTGTTTTGTCCACAACCCAAAGATATTCAGTTTACTGTCACAGAGGAGTAAAGAAACCAGAAAATATTCACATTTAAGAAGCTGGAATCAGAGAATTTTGACTTATTTTTCTTTAAAAAAATTACTCAAACTGATTAATCAAGTATCAAAATAGTTGTCAATTAATTTAATAGTTGAAAAACTAATCGATTAATCGTTGCAGCTCTATGTGCCATTAACAGTGTCAAGCCCTGAATGTATCCTCAATAAAACCTAAAGTGTCAAGTGTCATCACCTTAAACCTAAGACTTTTAAGACCATTTTAATGCCAGTTAG